>NC_084598.1:47276985-47529485 GCF_033807715.1 Cololabis saira | reverse complement strand
AAAGATGTTGACATGGTTCTACGTCTGGTCTGTTGATAATTCACACTGTTGAGCAGCTGAGAACAACCTGAAACCGTGAAATAACAATAACAAGATGTGCAATATATGTCTGTCTACCTCACACACATTCTACCTGCTTTATTTTGCACCTTTTTTTTTTCTTTCGCACTACTTATTTCCATTGCAATGTACTGTATATACTGTATATATCTCGTATTTATATATATTTTTTACTTTTTACTTTTTGTACCCATTCCCTGCATGTGTGTGTTAAGTTACTGCTGCTAACATGTGAGTTTCCCCATTGAGGGAGGAATAAAGGATTATCGTATCTTATCTCTAAAACGTTGTTTGGTTTTGTTTCAGTCTGACATGTTGGAGGAACGAGGAAACTCACCGGCAGGTACGAAGTAACGGTTTCTATCACCAACAACAACAACAGCAGCACCACCACCACCACCACCGCCGCCGCCACCATCGTTGGAGCCTGATCCTCGCCCTAAAGGACCAACCAGGAAGAAAAGAGTTTCAGCTGCAGCTCACTGAGATGATGCTGACACCTAAAGATGCTGACATGGTTCTACGTCTGCTCTGTTGCTGATTCACACTGTTGAGCAGCTGAGAACAACCTGAAACCTTGTTTGGTTTTGTTTCAGTCTGACATGTTGGAGGAACGAGGAAACTCACTGGCTGGTACGAGTTGATTGTCGTTTCCATCATCACCACAACCACAACACTGGAACAGCTTAAGCAAACAGCAGAAGAAATCCATCAGGTCTCCAGGTTTGGCCTCCTTTTCTTCCTCCAAGCAGAAAGAATAAAGAAGGTAAGAATTGTATTATTATGGGATACCAAGTAGTGGCATGACCATATTGCATTCACTCTGATCCTCCGGGGACTCGTCTCCACCATGACGATCTCAACACCATTGCTGTATTTTCCATCACGATGCCGTAAACACCAGATTCCATATTTAGGTGAAGGAGAGAGTATCTCTCCCGTCCTGTCAACGGACTCTTTAACCAAACCAACCTGCCAGTCAGGATGATCTCCCACCTCCACCTCCCAGCTGAGTTTCCCTGAGGTCAAACCCTCACAACCAAAAACATTGGCATAGCAGTTATTTCTCTCTGGATTATCAGGAAGCTGCTGGTTTGTATCTCCACGTCTCACACTGGTCAGATCAGCAGACAGATAGAGACAGGGGGCTGCAGTGTTTGGGTCCAGAACCAGCGGGCTGAAGTGGACCTGGTCCCCCATCTTCTCCCAGACTCTGAAGGCCAGGTTTCCCAGGTGTTTGGCCTCGTAATGTAATGTAATGTAATGTAAACTTTATTTGTATAGCACCTTACATCGACCTCAAGGTGAACCAAAGTGCTTTACATAACATACAACAAAATAAAACAAGAATAAAACATATGAACATATAAAAACATCAAGTATAAAAAGTGTCGCCACACTACTGGGTATTAAAAGCCACCCTGAATAAATAAGTTTTAATTTTAGATTTAAAAAGGCCAAGGTCAGAGATGGTGCGTAATTCACAGGGGAGCTTATTCCAGAGCCTGGGGCCGGCAACTGAAAAGGCTCGGTCACCCCAGCGCTTCTGCTTTGACCTGGGCACTTCCAACAAACGTTGGTTGGAGGACCTCAGAGCTCTGCCAGGCTCACGCACTGTTAAAATCTCCGATAAATAAGGAGGGGCAAGACCGTTAAGAGCTTTAAAAACAAACATTAAAAGTTTAAAATCAACTCTAAAACGAACAGGCAGCCAGTGAAGGGAATAGAGGACCGGGGTGATGTGCTCTCGTCTGGGTGTGTTCGTTAAAAGACGGGCAGCTGCATTTTGTACCAGCTGAAGACGCTAAAAGAGGATTGGGCAATGCCAACATAAAGTGCATTGCAATAGTCCAATCTGGAGCTGACTAGAGCATGGATAGCTCTCTCCATGTCGTGACGGCTCAAAAATGTTTTGACTTTGGTTAAAAGACGCAATTGATAAAAACTTGTCCTCACGACATTGTCCACTTGTCGGTCAAATTTTAAAAAGCTATCAAAAATAACTCCCAGATTCCTAACTTTGGGACTAAAAGATCCGGACAAAGAGCCAAAGTCAGCCGTCACGGTGTCACCAAACAAAATGCACTCCGTTTTGTCCTCATTTAAATGTAAAAAATTGCGTGCCAACCACTGTTTGATGTCAGCAATGCATTCCAGCAGGGAGCTTTGTGCACTAGTGACTTTAGGCTTCAGTGGCAGATAGATCTGTAGATCATCTGCATAACAATGAAATGATAAGTTATGTCTGGCTATAATGGACCCAAGTGGCAACATATATAATGAAAAAAGAAGTGGGCCTAGAATAGAACCTTGCGGGACGCCGCATGAGAGGGAGGCACAGGAGGAGCAGGAATCACCAAGCATAACAGAGAAGGTTCTATCTGACAGATATGACGTAAACCACTTGAGTACAGTGCTGTGAAGGCCAACATAATGTTTCAGGCGTGACAGAAGGACTGTGTGGTCGACTGTATCAAAAGCCGCTGTGAGATCTAGCAGCACTAAGACAACAGGGCACTTGACATCAACAGACAGGGCAATATCATTGTGCACCTTTAACAAGGCAGACTCAGTGCTGTGACGAGACCTGAACCCAGACTGAAACTTTTCAAAAACAGAGTTGTTCTCCAGAAATGATCTTAACTGGGTAAAAACAACTTTTTCTAAAACCTTAGACAGAAAAGGCAAATGAGAGACTGGTCTAAAATTTGACAAAACTGAGGAGTCAAGATGCGTTTTCTTTAAAAGGGGCCTAACCACGGCATGTTTAAAGGCAGCTGGGACTGCTCCTAAATTAAGACAGGCATTGATAAGCATCACAAGACTGGGCCCAACAGTATTAAAAGAACTCTTTAAAATTTTGGCCGGAATAACATCCAGAGGACAGTTAGTAGGCTTCAAAGACTTCATGATGTCAGCAAGGGAGGAGAGAGAAACCAGTTGAAAGTGGTCCAATACAGCGGAATGGGCCGGGGAAGCAGATAAATCCGTACTCGAATAATTGCTGGTAGCCTGCCTGACAGAGTTTACTTTATCAATAAAAAAGTTGATAAACTTCTCACAAGTAGCAGTTGAGAAATCAGTCACAGGAGAGGTAGGTGGGGTTATAACAGAGTTGATTGTACTAAACAACACCCTGGAACAGTGGCCACTTCTGGAGATGATATCAGAGAGAAACTGAGATTTTGCCTCCCTCACAACTCTCTGAAACTCAGCAAGACAGTCCCTTAGAATCTCCAGAGACACATGTAGTTTGTCCTTTTTCCATTTTCGTTCTGCTTGCCTGCACCGCCGCCTAACGACCCGTGTGGTTTCGTTTAGCCATGGCTCTGTTCTTGGCTTTGCAATTTTTTGCCTTAGAGGGGCCACAGAGTCCAAAATCCCGGAGCAAGTGGTGTGGAAGGAGGACAGAAACTCATCTAGACAAAGAGGGGGGACCATGTCATTCAACGCAAAAAACTGAGAGTCCCTGAATGCAGCAGAAAATTCTTCAGCTGCAGAAGATGTGATGATGTGACGCTGGCGGGATGGAATGAGAGGCTTGCTGACTGGTGAAGGGGCTAGAAATAAAAAATAACGGGGAAATTATCTGAGATGGCAGTCTCAGGAATCTCATAAAGGGAGATTGACAGCCCGGAATAAATAATTAGGTCAAGAGTATGCCCAAGATGATGTGTAGGTTTGTCCACTAATTGAATTAAATTAAAAGTTTCTAAAAGCCTTTTAAAATCAGTGGCGAACTGATCAGGAGCACAACAAACATGAATATTAAAATCCCCACAAATCAGTAGTTTGTCATACTTGGGGAGAAAGTCTGCTAAAAACTCAGAAAACTCATGAATGAAGTCCTTATTATATTTGGGAGGGCGATAGACAACAGCGCATAACACAGGACTTGCAAACTCCAACACAAATAATTGTAGCTCAAAACTGGAGTAAGTATCTGTGTGGAGAAGCCGACATTTAAAACTGTCCTTAAACACAGCAGCAACCCCGCCCCCTCTACCCGAAAGTCGAGGCGAGCTGAAGAAGGAACACCTAGGTGGGAGGAGCTCTGAGAAGGCGCTGTTGTCACCTGGTTTCAGCCAGGTTTCCGTCAACAAAAGGAAATCCAGGGAAGAAGAGGCAAACAAGTCGTTCAGGATAAAAGTCTTATTAGCCATGGACCGAGTGTTCACCAGAGCCATGCGAATTAAACACTGGTCAGATTGTCGGGAGGCACGACCGATCGGGCGGAGATTCTCCAACACACAGCCCCGTCTGTGGATTCTCACGGGCCGGTGACAGGGGAGCGGATACCCGGCCTCCGGGACTGCCGGCAACAGCCATCGATAGCAGTAATCCGTGGAGCCTTGCGTGCTGTAGCCGGGTTGACGACCATAGTTATGGGTGGATGTCGAGGCCAGGTAAGCTCTCAGCCTACACACTACTCCACCTCTCCTTCCTCGTCTCCTGCGTCGGCCGTTGCGTAGCAACCCGATGGATGAACGCCATATGCACGGTGGAATAGACGCCAGCAACGGCGGCGGCGTCTTTGGCTGTCCATTAAAGTCCTGGATCGGTAGCTTGACCACAGAATTGCGGATATTTAAAAGGGCCAGACGATCATACACCAGTAGCGGTGACACATTATGGACAAAAAACGCCCAAAACAGGACAATACAAAGAAAAAGTAATAGGGGCAGACGGCCAGCCACACACAACGGCGCCATCTTCTACCAGTCTACCAGAGTTCCTGAGAGCAGCCGTGGATCTGACACTGAGCTCTGCTCTCTGGCTCTGTCCCGGGTGGGTTTATACCTGCTGAGGAACGTCATGTCGTCTTTCTGCAGCTCTTCTTCCACAGCAGAGATGCTGTCTGACAGAGAGGAGATCTGCTCCTGGATCCTCTTCCTCTCCCCGCTGATCCTCCTCCCCTTCTGCTCCTCTTCCTCCCTCAGAGCTGCCAGTCTGGACTCCTCTTCCTCCTTCAGGAACTGCTGGAGTTTGTTGAACTCTGCTCTGATCTGCTTCTCTGTGGACAGCAGCTGCTTCTCCGAGTGTTGAACCACATCTTTATATGTTTCCTCCACTTGTTTGTATTTGTCCCTCTTGTCCTGCAGAGACTTTAAGTCAGATTTCAGCAACTCCTTCAGCTCACCGACTGCTTCTTCTACAGGAACCACTTTGTGGTTCTGGTGCAGAGAAAACTCACAGACAGGACACTGTTGTGCGTCTCGGGTAGCTTGGCTGTCCAGTTATCGAAGGCTAATGATGATTCTATTAAAGAATTATTAATAATTAATAAAGTGGACTATTTATCAAATTGAATGACCAATATGATAATAATTCTCGTCGGGGCACCACTCCGGGGGCCTTAAATCCGGAGAAATTTGATAACTAAAACAGCAGAAAATCAGTCTCATTATGATTTGAATTATCCTGCAGAACAGCAAATCTTACAGAATAACAGTGAAGGCGTGATATCCGAACACTGGGCTCTGCTTAAACAAATCAACTTGTGACCAAATCTTGCATGAAATAACACCACCACTCATTAAGAATCAATCAGAATTTATTTACATACGGGTATCAAAAGGGATGTAAATAAATACCCGAATAAATCTGATGGCACACGACATTATTATAAAACCATTAACTAACAAGAAAAACAACAATCAATAAAATGAAACATAAACGTTAAATGCATGGAATGAAAAAAAAGAAATCAAGCAATAATAACGAAGATACAGAACATCTACAGTTCAAACGGGGCTCCTGTGGTCTTTTAAAGATGGCGGAATTCTGGTATTTAAAGATGGACGCGCCCTTTGGGCCACGTGCGATCAGACCGGATGGCAAACGCAGCGTTTAAAACGTGACTACGGCAGAAAACAACGACTACCAAATAATCACACACAATAATGATAGCAATGATAGTGATGTATGCAGTAATCTCAGTTCGGAACACAGATTTAGCTCTGTAACACTCCCAGTTAAACTCATACACCCAGCTCTCAAAACCTCACGCCTCCTCGGGTCTCCGGGTGTTACTTCCGGTGTTTTAAACGTGACTACTGGCGAAACGGCGCCACCAAATGAACAAATAACCGTAATATGCACACAGTAATTTCATTAAACATAAATTCAGGTCTACACCAGTGACTGATCGCCCAGACCGCAGCTCACGCGTCCTCGGGAGTCCGGACCTGAGGCTGCAGGCTCCGTCCTGCGGCTCGGTCCTGCAAGGGGTTTCCTGACGGGGATCCTCAGTTTCTGCGGCCGGTCGGTCTCTCTCTCCTTTCCTAACTCCACAGAAAAAGTGAACAGTGGCTGGAGAAACCTCACACCGGCTCTCTGGTCCTGACCGCGTCCTCAGCACACCGCCTTGCTGCGCACGGGGGGGCCGGTTCCTCCCTTCAGAACGTCTACTCGTCCCGTGTTGGGTCGCCGGGCTGCGCGAGGGCCTCGCGGTCCAAAGGCTGGAGCTCCGGGCGGGTTTTGTCTCCCGGAGCGGTCTCCTGGATGAAAGACAGGGCTCGGGAAAAAAAGGAAGGCGTTAAGGCAGGGAGACAGAGTCTAGAGCGCAGCGCTCTGAGATCGGACCTTGGGATCGGACCCTGCGCCTGGTCAGTGCGGGCCTCGACGGCTCCTTGAAACCCCCCCTCCCCCACAGCTCTTAAAAGCTGCTGGACAGCAACGCGCGTCCCGGATCCTTGGCTGAAGAGAAGAGAAGAGAAGAGCGTCTCGGTGCAGCACGGAGTTTTGTATCTCCGCGCGCTGCGATGACGTCATCAGTGCCTCGCTCGGGATTGGGTGCGCGTCGCTCTCAGGCGCGGCCCCATCCCGCAAGGCATGCTGGGATTTGTAGTTCATGGCACAGTCGCCATTTTATGAGGCACATTAAAGCCAGTTTCAGGCCGGGGGCGGGGGGTTGACCAGGGTTTCAACGTTTGAATACGGTATACATTCACAAAATGTTCATAAACCTTTATAACAGTCCACATGATCACTGGGGTGGTTCAACAACACACAGTTCTCTGTTCGTCTCTACAGAACAGTGGAGGTGTTCCTGGGTGTTTCTTACAAACCTCCTCCCTCTTTTCTTCTTTTTCAGTCTCAGACGATCCACCTGTCTGTGTTCCAGCAAAAGAGTCGGCAAGTCCCTTCAGTGAAAAGTTCACAACAGCATCTTTAGAAGATTTTCTTTTACAGGTGGGACAGTTTCTGTTTTTAGCTTCTTCCCAGAACTTTTTCAGGCAGCTTGAACAGAAGTTGTGGCTGCAGCTCAGAGACACCGGATCTTTGAAAGTCTCTAAACAAACGTGGCAGCTCAGGAAATCTTTAAGAAGAGTTTTTTCATCCATTTTTTCAAATCTTAGTAGTATCCTTCAATCGGTAGACTCACCAGTTAAATGTCCCTCTGAATCACAGATTTAAGTCCTTTTATTTCAGGTTTTTAGTTCATAACCTCCACCTGAAATGGCGTCTCAGCTCCATTCAGTCAGGTTAAAAATACCAAATGACCTTTCAGTTTCACCTTACTGACATCAGCAGACAGATTTACATGTTCTTATCAGCAGGGGGCGCAGTTTGACTTGTTATTCAGAAATACAATCAAGTCACTTGAATGTACTTTTTTCTATCTTTGTATTGTTGTTTTTCTTTTTAAAAAGAAAAACAATTAACAAAATAATTGCCCCTCTGTATGTTTTGCATAAATCTAAAAGTTTAGAAAAACTTCACTGACTCAAACACAACAAACCCTCGTATTCTGATCATGTCAGCGCTGACAGGATTTGGCAGGTGAACTTCAAATGACCGTAACTCCTAGACCGTTTAAGATATCCAGAAAATTCAAAAATTCAGGCCAGCAGCTCCTAAAGCTCCGGCCTGCAAACATGCACAAAAGAGAAAAAAGGGGGGCCGGCACAAGAAACTACAGGAACGATGGACAAAAATGATAGCTATGAGATATTTATAATAAATAAAAATGGTAATGTAGAAGAGAGGAAGGGAAGAGGAGAGGAGAAGAAGGGTGAGAGGCACCGCCCAGCGGATCATGTCGGTGCCCCCTGCAGCATAGGCCTATAGCAGCATATCTACCACCAAGCTATATTTGAGACTAACTATTATAGTCTTGCTCTATAGCTGCAACTATGACTAGTCTGCCACTAGGTGGTGGTATAGAGCAGATAGAGACGTCTGCCACTAGGTGGTGGTGTAGAGCAGATAGAGACGTCTGCCACTAGGTGGTATAGAGCAGATAGAGAAGTCTGCCACTAGGTGGTATAGAGTAGATAGAGAAGTCTGCCACTAGGTGGTGGTATAGAGCAGATAGAGAAGTCTGCCACTAGGTGGTGGTGTAGAGCAGATAGAGGAGTCTGCCACTAGGTGGTGTAGAGCAGATAGAGAAGTCTGCCACTAGGTGGTGTAGAGCAGATAGAGAAGTCTGCCACTAGGTGGTATAGAGCAGATAGAGAAGTCTGCCACTAGGTGGTGGTGTAGAGCAGATAGAGAAGTCTGCCACTAGGTGGTGTAGAGCAGATAGAGGAGTCTGCCACTAGGTGGTGGTATAGAGCAGATAGAGAAGTCTGCCACTAGGTGGAATAGAGCAGATAGAGAAGTCTGCCACTAGGTGGTGGTGTAGAGCAGATAGAGAAGTCTGCCACTAGGTGGTGTAGAGCAGATAGAGAAGTCTGCCACTAGGTGGTGTAGAGCAGATAGAGAAGTCTGCCACTAGGTGGTGGTATAGAGCAGATAGAGAAGTCTGCCACTAGGTGGTGTAGAGCAGATAGAGAAGTCTGCCACTAGGTGGTATAGAGCAGATAGAGAAGTCTGCCACTAGGTGGTGGTATAGAGCAGATAGAGAAGTCTGCCACTAGGTGGTGTAGAACAGATAGAGAAGTCTGCCACTAGGTGGTGGTGTAGAGCAGATAGAGAAGTCTGCCACTAGGTGGTGTAGAGCAGATAGAGAAGTCTGCCACTAGGTGGTGGTATAGAGCAGATAGAGAAGTCTGCCACTAGGTGGTGTAGAGCAGATAGAGAAGTCTGCCACTAGGTGGTATAGAGCAGATAGAGAAGTCTGCCACTAGGTGGTGGTATAGAGCAGATAGAGAAGTCTGCCACTAGGTGGTGTAGAACAGATAGAGAAGTCTGCCACTAGGTGGTGGTGTAGAGCAGATAGAGGAGTCTGCCACTAGGTGGTGGTATAGAGCAGATAGAGAAGTCTGCCACTAGGTGGTGGTATAGAGCAGATAGAGAAGTCTGCCACTAGGTGGTGGTATAGAGCAGATAGAGAAGTCTGCCACTAGGTGGTGTAGAGCAGATAGAGAAGTCTGCCACTAGGTGGTGGTGTAGAGCAGATAGAGAAGTCTGCCACTAGGTGGTGGTGTAGAGCAGATAGAGAAGTCTGCCACTAGGTGGTGGTGTAGAGCAGATAGAGAAGTCTGCCACTAGGTGGTGGTGTAGAGCAGATAGAGAAGTCTGCCACTAGGTGGTGGTATAGAGCAGATAGAGAAGTCTGCCACTAGGTGGTGGTATAGAGCAGATAGAGAAGTCTGCCACTAGGTGGTATAGAGCAGATAGAGAAGTCTGCCACTAGGTGGTGGTGTAGAGCAGATAGAGTAGTCTGCCACTAGGTGGTGTAGAGCAGATAGAGAAGTCTGCCACTAGGTGGTGGTATAGAGCAGATAGAGAAGTCTGCCACTAGGTGGTGGTATAGAGCAGATAGAGAAGTCTGCCACTAGGTGGTGGTATAGAGCAGATAGAGAAGTCTGCCACTAGGTGGTGGTATAGAGCAGATAGAGAAGTCTGCCACTAGGTGGTGGTATAGAGCAGATAGAGAAGTCTGCCACTAGGTGGTATAGAGCAGATAGAGAAGTCTGCCACTAGGTGGTGGTGTAGAGCAGATAGAGTAGTCTGCCACTAGGTGGTGTAGAGCAGATAGAGAAGTCTGCCACTAGGTGGTATAGAGCAGATAGAGAAGTCTGCCACTAGGTGGTGGTATAGAGCAGATAGAGAAGTCTGCCACTAGGTGGTGTAGAGCAGATAGAGAAGTCTGCCACTAGGTGGTGGTATAGAGCAGATAGAGGAGTCTGCCACTAGGTGGTGGTATAGAGCAGATAGAGAAGTCTGCCACTAGGTGGTATAGAGCAGATAGAGGAGTCTGCCACTAGGTGGTGGTATAGAGCAGATAGAGAAGTCTACCACTAGGTGGTGGTATAGAGCAGATAGAGAAGTCTGCCACTAGGTGGTATAGAGCAGATAGAGAAGTCTGCCACTAGGTGGTGGTATAGAGCAGATAGAGGAGTCTGCCACTAGGTGGTGGTATAGAGCAGATAGAGAAGTCTGCCACTAGGTGGAATAGAGCAGATAGAGAAGTCTGCCACTAGGTGGTATAGAGCAGATAGAGAAGTCTGCCACTAGGTGGTGGTGTAGAGCAGATAGAGAAGTCTGCCACTAGGTGGTGTAGAGCAGATAGAGAAGTCTGCCACTAGGTGGTGGTATAGAGCAGATAGAGAAGTCTGCCACTAGGTGGTGTAGAGCAGATAGAGAAGTCTACCACTAGGTGGTGGTGTAGAGCAGATAGAGAAGTCTGCCACTAGGTGGTATAGAGCAGATAGAGAAGTCTGCCACTAGGTGGTGGTGTAGAGCAGATAGATCCTCTGGCTCTTCTTTTCTAGCTGTTCCACAGAGTAGAACTAAAAGATTTGGTGATGCTGCTTTTAACCACTTTGCTCCAAAACTGTGGAACAGCCTGCCGGAGGATCTGAGAGGAGCTGGAAATGTGGACATTTTTAAACGTAGATTAAAAACTCATCTCTTTGGTCTGGCTTTTATGTAGCATCACATTTTATAGTTTTAGTTTTATTCCGTTTACATTTTTTTTTTAAAGGTATCTGTTTTATTTATTTATCTATCTCTTATAATGTTTTTACTATTTTTATTGTTTTGGACTGATTATTTATTTATTTATTTTTTTTATTTTATTTTTTTTAGCCTTAATCCTTGAACCTTTATCTCTTTATAAATTTTATATATTTTATATTGTATGTCAGGGTGCATTGGTCTCCCAGTTTTTATCTTTTTGGTCTCCCAGTTTTTATTTGTTTATTATGCTTATTTTTCAATCAAAATGTCAAAGCACCTTGTATTTCATGTACCTGGACGAAAGGTGCTATATAAATAAAATTTGATTGATTGATAGAGGAGTCTGCCACTAGGTGGTGTAGAGCAGATAGAGGAGTCTGCCACTAGGTGGTATAGAGCAGATAGAGAAGTCTGTCACTAGGTGGTGGTATAGAGCAGATAGAGAAGTCTGCCACTAGGTGGTGTAGAGCAGATAGAGGAGTCTGCCACTAGGTGGTGGTGTAGAGCAGATAGAGGAGTCTGCCACTAGGTGGTGTAGAGCAGATAGAGAAGTCTGTCACTAGGTGGTGGTATAGAGCAGATAGAGAAGTCTGCCACTAGGTGGTATAGAGCAGATAGAGAAGTCTGTCACTAGGTGGTGGTATAGAGCAGATAGAGAAGTATGCCACTAGGTGGTATAGAGCAGATAGAGAAGTCTGCCACTAGGTGGTGGTGTAGAGCAGATAAAGAAGTCTGCCACTAGGTGGTGGTATAGAGCAGATAGAGAAGTCTGCCACTAGGTGGTGGTGTAGAGCAGATAGAGAAGTCTGCCACTAGGTGGTGTAGAGCAGATAGAGAAGTCTGCCACTAGGTGGTGGTATAGAGTAGATAGAGAAGTCTGCCACTAGGTGGTGGTATAGAGCAGATAGAGGAGTCTGCCACTAGGTGGTGTAGAGCAGATAGAGAAGTCTGCCACTAGGTGGTGTAGAGCAGATAGAGAAGTCTGCCACTAGGTGGTGGTATAGAGCAGATAGAGAAGTCTGCCACTAGGTGGTGTAGAGCAGATAGAGGAGTCTGCCACTAGGTGGTGGTATAGAGCAGATAGAGGAGTCTGCCACTAGGTGGTGTAGAGCAGATAGAGGAGTCTGCCACTAGGTGGTGGTGTAGAGCAGATAGAGGAGTCTGCCACTAGGTGGTGTAGAGCAGATAGAGAAGTCTGCCACTAGGTGGTGGTGTAGAGCAGATAGAGAAGTCTGCCACTAGGTGGTGGTATAGAGCAGATAGAGGAGTCTGCCACTAGGTGGTGGTGTAGAGCAGATAGAGAAGTCTGCCACTAGGTGGTATAGAGCAGATAGAGGAGTCTGCCACTAGGTGGTGGTGTAGAGCAGATAGAGAAGTCTGCCACTAGGTGGTATAGAGCAGATAGAGAAGTCTGCCACTAGGTGGTGGTATAGAGCAGATAGAGAAGTCTGCCACTAGGTGGTGTAGAGCAGATAGAGAAGTCTGCCACTAGGTGGTGGTGTAGAGCAGATAGAGAAGTCTGCCACTAGGTGGTATAGAGCAGATAGAGAAGTCTGCCACTAGGTGGTGGTATAGAGCAGATAGAGAAGTCTGCCACTAGGTGGTGGTATAGAGCAGATAGAGAAGTCTGCCACTAGGTGGTATAGAGCAGATAGAGGAGTCTGCCACTAGGTGGTGGTATAGAGCAGATAGAGAAGTCTGCCACTAGGTGGTGGTATAGAGCAGATAGAGAAGTCTGCCACTAGGTGGTGTAGAGCAGATAGAGAAGTCTGCCACTAGGTGGTGGTGTAGAGCAGATAGAGAAGTCTGCCACTAGGTGGTGTAGAGCAGATAGAGAAGTCTGCCACTAGGTGGTGGTATAGAGCAGATAGAGAAGTCTGCCACTAGGTGGTGGTATAGAGCAGATAGAGAAGTCTGTCACTAGGTGGTGTAGAGCAGATAGATAAGTCTGCCACTAGGTGGTATAGAGCAGATAGAGAAGTCTGCCACTAGGTGGTGGTATAGAGCAGATAGAGAAGTCTGCCACTAGGTGGTGTAGAGCAGATAGAGAAGTCTGCCACTAGGTGGTGGTATAGAGCAGACAGAGGAGTCTGCCACTAGGTGGTGGTATAGAGCAGATAGAGGAGTCTGCCACTAGGTGGTGGTATAGAGCAGATAGAGAAGTCTGCCACTAGGTGGTGTAGAGCAGATAGAGAAGTCTGCCACTAGGTGGTGGTATAGAGCAGATAGAGGAGTCTGCCACTAGGTGGTGGTGTAGAGCAGATAGAGAAGTCTGCCACTAGGTGGTGTAGAGCAGATAGAGAAGTCTGCCACTAGGTGGTGGTATAGAGCAGATAGAGAAGTCTGCCACTAGGTGGTATAGAGCAGATAGAGAAGTCTGCCACTAGGTGGTGGTGTAGAGCAGATAGAGGAGTCTGCCACTAGGTGGTGGTGTAGAGCAGATAGAGAAGTCTGCCACTAGGTGGTGGTATAGAGCAGATAGAGGAGTCTGCCACTAGGTGGTGGTATAGAGCAGATAGAGAAGTCTGCCACTAGGTGGTGTAGAGCAGATAGAGGAGTCTGCCACTAGGTGGTGGTATAGAGCAGATAGAGAAGTCTGCCACTAGGTGGTGGTGTAGAGCAGATAGAGAAGTCTGCCACTAGGTGGTGGTATAGAGCAGATAGAGAAGTCTGCCACTAGGTGGTGGTGTAGAGCAGATAGAGAAGTCTGCCACTAGGTGGTGGTGTAGAGCAGATAGAGAAGTATGCCACTAGGTGGTGGTATAGAGCAGATAGAGAAGTCTGCCACTAGGTGGTGGTGTAGAGCAGATAGAGAAGTCTGCCACTAGGTGGTGGTGTAGAACAGATAGAGAAGTCTGCCACTAGGTGGTGTAGAGCAGATAGAGAAGTCTGCCACTAGGTGGTGTAGAGCAGATAGAGAAGTCTGCCACTAGGTGGTATAGAGCAGATAGAGGAGTCTGCCACTAGGTGGTGGTGTAGAGCAGATAGAGAAGTCTGCCACTAGGTGGTGGTATAGAGCAGATAGAGAAGTCTGCCACTAGGTGGTGGTGTAGAGCAGATAGAGGAGTCTGCCACTAGGTGGTGTAGAGCAGATAGAGAAGTCTGCCACTAGGTGGTGGTATAGAGCAGATAGAGAAGTCTGCCACTAGGTGGTGGTATAGAGCAGATAAAGAAGTCTGCCACTAGGTGGTGGTATTGAGCAGATAGAGGAGTCTGCCACTAGGTGGTATAGAGCAGATAGAGAAGTCTGCCACTAGGTGGTGGTATAGAGCAGATAGAGAAGTCTGCCACTAGGTGGTGGTATAGAGCAGATAGAGAAGTCTGCCACTAGGTGGTGTAGAGCAGATAGAGAAGTCTGCCACTAGGTGGTGTAGAGCAGATAGAGAAGTCTGCCACTAGGTGGTGTAGAGCAGATAGAGAAGTCTGCCACTAGGTGGTGGTATAGAGCAGATAGAGAAGTCTGCCACTAGGTGGTGTAGAGCAGATAGAGAAGTCTGCCACTAGGTGGTGGTATAGAGCAGATAGAGACGTCTGCCACTAGGTGGTGGTGTAGAGCAGATAGAGACGTCTGCCACTAGGTGGTATAGAGCAGATAGAGGAGTCTGCCACTAGGTGGTGGTATAGAGCAGATAGAGAAGTCTGCCACTAGGTGGTGGTATAGAGCAGATAGAGAAGTCTGCCACTAGGTGGTGGTGTAGAGCAGATAGAGGAGTCTGCCACTAGGTGGTGTAGAGCAGATAGAGAAGTCTGCCACTAGGTGGTGTAGAGCAGATAGAGAAGTCTGCCACTAGGTGGTATAGAGCAGATAGAGAAGTCTGCCACTAGGTGGTGGTGTAGAGCAGATAGAGAAGTCTGCCACTAGGTGGTGTAGAGCAGATAGAGGAGTCTGCCACTAGGTGGTGGTATAGAGCAGATAGAGAAGTCTGCCACTAGGTGGAATAGAGCAGATAGAGAAGTCTGCCACTAGGTGGTGGTGTAGAGCAGATAGAGAAGTCTGCCACTAGGTGGTGTAGAGCAGATAGAGAAGTCTGCCACTAGGTGGTGTAGAGCAGATAGAGAAGTCTGCCACTAGGTGGTGGTATAGAGCAGATAGAGAAGTCTGCCACTAGGTGGTGTAGAGCAGATAGAGAAGTCTGCCACTAGGTGGTATAGAGCAGATAGAGAAGTCTGCCACTAGGTGGTGGTATAGAGCAGATAGAGAAGTCTGCCACTAGGTGGTGTAGAACAGATAGAGAAGTCTGCCACTAGGTGGTGGTGTAGAGCAGATAGAGAAGTCTGCCACTAGGTGGTGTAGAGCAGATAGAGAAGTCTGCCACTAGGTGGTGGTATAGAGCAGATAGAGAAGTCTGCCACTAGGTGGTGTAGAGCAGATAGAGAAGTCTGCCACTAGGTGGTATAGAGCAGATAGAGAAGTCTGCCACTAGGTGGTGGTATAGAGCAGATAGAGAAGTCTGCCACTAGGTGGTGTAGAACAGATAGAGAAGTCTGCCACTAGGTGGTGGTGTAGAGCAGATAGAGGAGTCTGCCACTAGGTGGTGGTATAGAGCAGATAGAGAAGTCTGCCACTAGGTGGTGGTATAGAGCAGATAGAGAAGTCTGCCACTAGGTGGTGGTATAGAGCAGATAGAGAAGTCTGCCACTAGGTGGTGTAGAGCAGATAGAGAAGTCTGCCACTAGGTGGTGGTGTAGAGCAGATAGAGAAGTCTGCCACTAGGTGGTGGTGTAGAGCAGATAGAGAAGTCTGCCACTAGGTGGTGGTGTAGAGCAGATAGAGAAGTCTGCCACTAGGTGGTGGTGTAGAGCAGATAGAGAAGTCTGCCACTAGGTGGTGGTATAGAGCAGATAGAGAAGTCTGCCACTAGGTGGTGGTATAGAGCAGATAGAGAAGTCTGCCACTAGGTGGTATAGAGCAGATAGAGAAGTCTGCCACTAGGTGGTGGTGTAGAGCAGATAGAGTAGTCTGCCACTAGGTGGTGTAGAGCAGATAGAGAAGTCTGCCACTAGGTGGTGGTATAGAGCAGATAGAGAAGTCTGCCACTAGGTGGTGGTATAGAGCAGATAGAGAAGTCTGCCACTAGGTGGTGGTATAGAGCAGATAGAGAAGTCTGCCACTAGGTGGTGGTATAGAGCAGATAGAGAAGTCTGCCACTAGGTGGTGGTATAGAGCAGATAGAGAAGTCTGCCACTAGGTGGTATAGAGCAGATAGAGAAGTCTGCCACTAGGTGGTGGTGTAGAGCAGATAGAGTAGTCTGCCACTAGGTGGTGTAGAGCAGATAGAGAAGTCTGCCACTAGGTGGTATAGAGCAGATAGAGAAGTCTGCCACTAGGTGGTGGTATAGAGCAGATAGAGAAGTCTGCCACTAGGTGGTGTAGAGCAGATAGAGAAGTCTGCCACTAGGTGGTGGTATAGAGCAGATAGAGGAGTCTGCCACTAGGTGGTGGTATAGAGCAGATAGAGAAGTCTGCCACTAGGTGGTATAGAGCAGATAGAGGAGTCTGCCACTAGGTGGTGGTATAGAGCAGATAGAGAAGTCTACCACTAGGTGGTGGTATAGAGCAGATAGAGAAGTCTGCCACTAGGTGGTATAGAGCAGATAGAGAAGTCTGCCACTAGGTGGTGGTATAGAGCAGATAGAGGAGTCTGCCACTAGGTGGTGGTATAGAGCAGATAGAGAAGTCTGCCACTAGGTGGAATAGAGCAGATAGAGAAGTCTGCCACTAGGTGGTATAGAGCAGATAGAGAAGTCTGCCACTAGGTGGTGGTGTAGAGCAGATAGAGAAGTCTGCCACTAGGTGGTGTAGAGCAGATAGAGAAGTCTGCCACTAGGTGGTGGTATAGAGCAGATAGAGAAGTCTGCCACTAGGTGGTGTAGAGCAGATAGAGAAGTCTACCACTAGGTGGTGGTGTAGAGCAGATAGAGAAGTCTGCCACTAGGTGGTATAGAGCAGATAGAGAAGTCTGCCACTAGGTGGTGGTGTAGAGCAGATAGATCCTCTGGCTCTTCTTTTCTAGCTGTTCCACAGAGTAGAACTAAAAGATTTGGTGATGCTGCTTTTAACCACTTTGCTCCAAAACTGTGGAACAGCCTGCCGGAGGATCTGAGAGGAGCTGGAAATGTGGACATTTTTAAACGTAGATTAAAAACTCATCTCTTTGGTCTGGCTTTTATGTAGCATCACATTTTATAGTTTTAGTTTTATTCCGTTTACATTTTTTTTTTAAAGGTATCTGTTTTATTTATTTATCTATCTCTTATAATGTTTTTACTATTTTTATTGTTTTGGACTGATTATTTATTTATTTATTTTTTTTATTTTATTTTTTTTAGCCTTAATCCTTGAACCTTTATCTCTTTATAAATTTTATATATTTTATATTGTATGTCAGGGTGCATTGGTCTCCCAGTTTTTATCTTTTTGGTCTCCCAGTTTTTATTTGTTTATTATGCTTATTTTTCAATCAAAATGTCAAAGCACCTTGTATTTCATGTACCTGGACGAAAGGTGCTATATAAATAAAATTTGATTGATTGATAGAGGAGTCTGCCACTAGGTGGTGTAGAGCAGATAGAGGAGTCTGCCACTAGGTGGTATAGAGCAGATAGAGAAGTCTGTCACTAGGTGGTGGTATAGAGCAGATAGAGAAGTCTGCCACTAGGTGGTGTAGAGCAGATAGAGGAGTCTGCCACTAGGTGGTGGTGTAGAGCAGATAGAGGAGTCTGCCACTAGGTGGTGTAGAGCAGATAGAGAAGTCTGTCACTAGGTGGTGGTATAGAGCAGATAGAGAAGTCTGCCACTAGGTGGTATAGAGCAGATAGAGAAGTCTGTCACTAGGTGGTGGTATAGAGCAGATAGAGAAGTATGCCACTAGGTGGTATAGAGCAGATAGAGAAGTCTGCCACTAGGTGGTGGTGTAGAGCAGATAAAGAAGTCTGCCACTAGGTGGTGGTATAGAGCAGATAGAGAAGTCTGCCACTAGGTGGTGGTGTAGAGCAGATAGAGAAGTCTGCCACTAGGTGGTGTAGAGCAGATAGAGAAGTCTGCCACTAGGTGGTGGTATAGAGTAGATAGAGAAGTCTGCCACTAGGTGGTGGTATAGAGCAGATAGAGGAGTCTGCCACTAGGTGGTGTAGAGCAGATAGAGAAGTCTGCCACTAGGTGGTGTAGAGCAGATAGAGAAGTCTGCCACTAGGTGGTGGTATAGAGCAGATAGAGAAGTCTGCCACTAGGTGGTGTAGAGCAGATAGAGGAGTCTGCCACTAGGTGGTGGTATAGAGCAGATAGAGGAGTCTGCCACTAGGTGGTGTAGAGCAGATAGAGGAGTCTGCCACTAGGTGGTGGTGTAGAGCAGATAGAGGAGTCTGCCACTAGGTGGTGTAGAGCAGATAGAGAAGTCTGCCACTAGGTGGTGGTGTAGAGCAGATAGAGAAGTCTGCCACTAGGTGGTGGTATAGAGCAGATAGAGGAGTCTGCCACTAGGTGGTGGTGTAGAGCAGATAGAGAAGTCTGCCACTAGGTGGTATAGAGCAGATAGAGGAGTCTGCCACTAGGTGGTGGTGTAGAGCAGATAGAGAAGTCTGCCACTAGGTGGTATAGAGCAGATAGAGAAGTCTGCCACTAGGTGGTGGTATAGAGCAGATAGAGAAGTCTGCCACTAGGTGGTGTAGAGCAGATAGAGAAGTCTGCCACTAGGTGGTGGTGTAGAGCAGATAGAGAAGTCTGCCACTAGGTGGTATAGAGCAGATAGAGAAGTCTGCCACTAGGTGGTGGTATAGAGCAGATAGAGAAGTCTGCCACTAGGTGGTGGTATAGAGCAGATAGAGAAGTCTGCCACTAGGTGGTATAGAGCAGATAGAGGAGTCTGCCACTAGGTGGTGGTATAGAGCAGATAGAGAAGTCTGCCACTAGGTGGTGGTATAGAGCAGATAGAGAAGTCTGCCACTAGGTGGTGTAGAGCAGATAGAGAAGTCTGCCACTAGGTGGTGGTGTAGAGCAGATAGAGAAGTCTGCCACTAGGTGGTGTAGAGCAGATAGAGAAGTCTGCCACTAGGTGGTGGTATAGAGCAGATAGAGAAGTCTGCCACTAGGTGGTGGTATAGAGCAGATAGAGAAGTCTGTCACTAGGTGGTGTAGAGCAGATAGATAAGTCTGCCACTAGGTGGTATAGAGCAGATAGAGAAGTCTGCCACTAGGTGGTGGTATAGAGCAGATAGAGAAGTCTGCCACTAGGTGGTGTAGAGCAGATAGAGAAGTCTGCCACTAGGTGGTGGTATAGAGCAGACAGAGGAGTCTGCCACTAGGTGGTGGTATAGAGCAGATAGAGGAGTCTGCCACTAGGTGGTGGTATAGAGCAGATAGAGAAGTCTGCCACTAGGTGGTGTAGAGCAGATAGAGAAGTCTGCCACTAGGTGGTGGTATAGAGCAGATAGAGGAGTCTGCCACTAGGTGGTGGTGTAGAGCAGATAGAGAAGTCTGCCACTAGGTGGTGTAGAGCAGATAGAGAAGTCTGCCACTAGGTGGTGGTATAGAGCAGATAGAGAAGTCTGCCACTAGGTGGTATAGAGCAGATAGAGAAGTCTGCCACTAGGTGGTGGTGTAGAGCAGATAGAGGAGTCTGCCACTAGGTGGTGGTGTAGAGCAGATAGAGAAGTCTGCCACTAGGTGGTGGTATAGAGCAGATAGAGGAGTCTGCCACTAGGTGGTGGTATAGAGCAGATAGAGAAGTCTGCCACTAGGTGGTGTAGAGCAGATAGAGGAGTCTGCCACTAGGTGGTGGTATAGAGCAGATAGAGAAGTCTGCCACTAGGTGGTGGTGTAGAGCAGATAGAGAAGTCTGCCACTAGGTGGTGGTATAGAGCAGATAGAGAAGTCTGCCACTAGGTGGTGGTGTAGAGCAGATAGAGAAGTCTGCCACTAGGTGGTGGTGTAGAGCAGATAGAGAAGTATGCCACTAGGTGGTGGTATAGAGCAGATAGAGAAGTCTGCCACTAGGTGGTGGTGTAGAGCAGATAGAGAAGTCTGCCACTAGGTGGTGGTGTAGAACAGATAGAGAAGTCTGCCACTAGGTGGTGTAGAGCAGATAGAGAAGTCTGCCACTAGGTGGTGTAGAGCAGATAGAGAAGTCTGCCACTAGGTGGTATAGAGCAGATAGAGGAGTCTGCCACTAGGTGGTGGTGTAGAGCAGATAGAGAAGTCTGCCACTAGGTGGTGGTATAGAGCAGATAGAGAAGTCTGCCACTAGGTGGTGGTGTAGAGCAGATAGAGGAGTCTGCCACTAGGTGGTGTAGAGCAGATAGAGAAGTCTGCCACTAGGTGGTGGTATAGAGCAGATAGAGAAGTCTGCCACTAGGTGGTGGTATAGAGCAGATAAAGAAGTCTGCCACTAGGTGGTGGTATTGAGCAGATAGAGGAGTCTGCCACTAGGTGGTATAGAGCAGATAGAGAAGTCTGCCACTAGGTGGTGGTATAGAGCAGATAGAGAAGTCTGCCACTAGGTGGTGGTATAGAGCAGATAGAGAAGTCTGCCACTAGGTGGTGTAGAGCAGATAGAGAAGTCTGCCACTAGGTGGTGTAGAGCAGATAGAGAAGTCTGCCACTAGGTGGTGTAGAGCAGATAGAGAAGTCTGCCACTAGGTGGTGGTATAGAGCAGATAGAGAAGTCTGCCACTAGGTGGTGTAGAGCAGATAGAGAAGTCTGCCACTAGGTGGTATAGAGCAGATAGAGAAGTCTGCCACTAGGTGGTGGTGTAGAGCAGATAGAGAAGTCTGCCACTAGGTGGTGGTATAGAGCAGATAGAGAAGTCTGCCACTAGGTGGTGGTGTAGAGCAGATAGAGAAGTCTGCCACTAGGTGGTGTAGAGCAGATAGAGAAGTCTGCCACTAGGTGGTATAGAGCAGATAGAGAGGTCTGCCACTAGGTGGTGGTGTAGAGCAGATAGAGAAGTCTGCCACTAGGTGGTGGTATAGAGCAGATAGAGAAGTCTGCCACTAGGTGGTGTAGAGCAGATAGAGAAGTCTGCCACTAGGTGGTGTAGAGCAGATAGAGAAGTCTGCCACTAGGTGGTGGTATAGAGCAGATAGAGGAGTCTGCCACTAGGTGGTATAGAGCAGATAGAGAAGTCTGCCACTAGGTGGTATAGAGCAGATAGAGAAGTCTGCCACTAGGTGGTGGTATAGAGCAGATAGAGAAGTCTGCCACTAGGTGGTGGTATAGAGCAGATAGAGAAGTCTGCCACTAGGTGGTGGTATAGAGCAGATAGAGAAGTCTGCCACTAGGTGGTGGTGTAGAGCAGATAGAGAAGTCTGCCACTAGGTGGTGGTGTAGAGCAGATAGAGAAGTCTGCCACTAGGTGGTGGTATAGAGCAGATAGAGAAGTCTGCCACTAGGTGGTGGTATAGAGCAGATAGAGAAGTCTGCCACTAGGTGGTGGTGTAGAGCAGATAGAGATGTCTGCCACTAGGTGGTGTAGAGCAGATAGAGGAGTCTGCCACTAGGTGGTGGTATAGAGCAGATAGAGGAGTCTGCCACTAGGTGGTGGTGTAGAGCAGATAGAGAAGTCTGCCACTAGGTGGTGGTATAGAGCAGATAGAGAAGTCTGCCACTAGGTGGTGGTATAGAGCAGATAGAGAAGTCTGCCACTAGGTGGTGGTGTAGAGCAGATAGAGATGTCTGCCACTAGGTGGTGTAGAGCAGATAGAGGAGTCTGCCACTAGGTGGTGGTATAGAGCAGATAGAGAAGTCTGCCACTAGGTGGTGGTATAGAGCAGATAGAGGAGTCTGCCACTAGGTGGTGGTATAGAGCAGATAGAGGAGTCTGCCACTAGGTGGTGGTATAGAGCAGATAGAGGAGTCTGCCACTAGGTGGTGGTGTAGAGCAGATAGAGAAGTCTGCCACTAGGTGGTGGTGTAGAGCAGATAGAGAAGTCTGCCACTAGGTGGTGGTATAGAGCAGATAGAGGAGTCTGCCACTAGGTGGTGGTATAGAGCAGATAGAGAAGTCTGCCACTAGGTGGTGGTGTAGAGCAGATAGAGAAGTCTGCCACTAGGTGGTGGTATAGAGCAGATAGAGAAGTCTGCCACTAGGTGGTGGTGTAGAGCAGATAGAGAAGTCTGCCACTAGGTGGTGTAGAGCAGATAGAGAAGTCTGCCACTAGGTGGTGTAGAGCAGATAGAGAAGTCTGCCACTAGGTGGTGGTATAGAGCAGATAGAGAAGTCTGCCACTAGGTGGTGGTATAGAGCAGATAGAGAAGTCTGCCACTAGGTGGTGGTATAGAGCAGATAGAGAAGTCTGCCACTAGGTGGTGGTGTAGAGCAGATAGAGAAGTCTGCCACTAGGTGGTGGTGTAGAGCAGATAGAGAAGTCTGCCACTAGGTGGTGGTATAGAGCAGATAGAGAAGTCTGCCACTAGGTGGTGGTATAGAGCAGATAGAGAAGTCTGCCACTAGGTGGTGTAGAGCAGATAGAGAAGTCTGTCACTAGGTGGTGTAGAGCAGATAGAGAAGTCTGCCACTAGGTGGTGTAGAGCAGATATAGAAGTCTGCCACTAGGTGGTGTAGAGCAGATATAGAAGTCTGCCACTAGGTGGTGGTATAGAGCAGATAGAGAAGTCTGCCACTAGGTGTTGGTGTAGAGCAGATAGAGGAGTCTGCCACTAGGTGGTGGTATAGAGCAGATAGAGAAGTCTGCCACTAGGTGGTGGTGTAGAGCAGATAGAGATGTCTGCCAAAATAGTAACGTCAGTACGGGGTCAGCATAAGGTTAGCGTGACCTGTGCAGTTAGCTTATGTCATTTTATCATTTAACCGCTGGAATTTGATTTCACATATAGCAAAGAGAACTATTTAGCAGCATCATGGATCGTTTTCTAAAAAGAAAAGCCCCACAGGAACCGAACATCATTGACTGTGAACCGAAGGAGCCTACTTCTTCATGCAAACCTTCATCCAGCAGCTCTCAGTCTGCACCAAAGGTAGCGAAGGTAGATGCTAGCAGTAAGGCTAAAAAGAGACAATACAAGGAGCACTACCTTAATTATGGATTCATCAGTACTGGCGATGGAACATGCCCTCTCCCTTTGTATCTGGTATGTGGCATGAAATTGGCAAATGAATCAATGGTTCCGAACAAACTTGAAACATATCTAAAAAAAGATCATCCATCACTTGCCAACAAGCCTGCCGAATATTTTGTTCGGATGAAAAGTCAACAAAGCCGCCAAGAACAAGTTATGATAAAGTCTGCCAAAGTCTCAGAGAAGGCACTCGAAGCCAGCTACCTCGTAGCTGAAACCGTAGCTAAAGCAAAGAAGCCCCACACAATTGCTGAGACTGTAATAATGCCAGCATGTACAGCAATTGTGAACAAAATGCTTGGCCCATAAGCTGCAAAAGAAATAGCAAAGGTCCTGCTGTCGTATTGTACAACTGGGAGACCAATAAATGACATGTCTGTGGATATTGAAGATGTCGTTTTGGATAAAATAAAGGAAAGTGGACATTTTTCGTTACAACTTGATGAGTCAACAGACGTGAGTGGGCATGCTCAGCACTTGGCAAATGTTTGGTTTGTGGATGGGGACCGTATCAGAGATAATTTTTTATTTTGCAAAGTGCTGCCAAACAAAACGACAGGAGAGGAAATTTATCGTGTGACAACTGAGTATCTTGAAAAGGGAGGATTGAGTTGGAAGATCTGTATCAGTATCTGTACTGATGGTGCGGCTGCGATAATGGGCTGTGCCAAAGGTTTCCTTAGCAGGGCCAAAGCGCAAAACCCAGGCATGCGAACAACCCACTGCTTCCTTCACAGAGAGGCACTTGTTGCAAAGACGCTACCAAAAGAACTTTTGGACATACTTGACAGAGCAGTGGACATTGTTAATTTTATAAAGGCGCGCCCGTTAAAGAGCCGCATGTTTTCGATTCTATGCGAGGAAATGGGGGCAGAGCATCAAAGCTTGTTGCTAAACAGCCGTCCGCTGGCTTTCACGGGGGACTTCTTGTTGGCAGAGAAATCTGCATATGCAGAGCTGCTCGCAGTTGAGCAATGGTTCGCAAAGCTTGCATATTTGTTTAAGCACCTAAATGAACTGAACATTAAAATGCAAGGTAAAGAAGAAAACCTTCTCTCCTCGTCTGACAAACTGCGTGGCTTCAGATCTAAGCTCACAATCTGGTGTTCATTTGTGGAGCAGGGCAGGCTGGATATGTTTCCGCTGTGCAATGTGCATACCAACAGCAGCACACTTTCTGACCCCCTAGCCCAGCATCTAAAAACTCTCCACGAGCGCTTTGATCATTATTTTCCATCGGAGTCTTATGCACAGTTTGACTGGGTACGTGATCCTTGGAGTTCAAGTGCACTGGAGAGCGCAAAGGACACGTCATTGCCAACACAGGAGCAACTGATGGAGATCAGGGAGGATTGCACTTTGAAAATGAGATTTGGTGACATGGAATTGGACATGTTTTGGATATCAGTGGGAAAAGAGTACCCAGTGGCTTCAAATTCGCCCTTTCTATTCTACTACCCTTCTCCACAACTTATTTGTGCGAACTGAGCTTTTCAAGCCTGACACATCAAGAACAAGTACAGAGAGCGACTGAGGACTGTGGACCAGGAGCTTCGTGTCGGCCTCTCATCCATCCCAGCCAGGATAAAGCGGTTGTGTGCGTTGCACCGCGCTCAGGTCTCCCATTGATGGTGAGTCTGAGTCACACCCCCTTTTATCACTCAATTCAATTCAATTCAATTCAAAAGAGCTTTATTGGCATAGGAAGCATATGTTTACATTGCCAAAGCAAGTGTAAAAAAACAATACATTCATTTAAAGATATTTTACAGTAAAGTGTTGTGCGACATTGTAAATTTCACAACACTCTCTCTCTCTCTCTCTCTCTCTCTCTCTCTCTCTCTCTCCCTTCTCTCAATTGCAGATTATTGTTTGTGTGTGCGTGCGTGTGTGTCTGTGTGCGTGTGTGCGTGCGTGCGTGCGTGCGTGCGTGCGTGCGTGCGTGCGTGCGTGCATGCGTGCGTGCGTGCGTGTGTGCGTGTTTGTGTGTATGTGTGTGTGTGTGTGTGTGTGTGTGTGTGTGTGTGTGTTTGTGTGTGTGTGTGTGTGTGTGTGTGTTTGTGTGTGTGTATGTGTGTGTGTGTGTGTGTGCGTGGCCGTATAGGCTACAGAGGCACTGAATGGAAGCAAGCGCATCACGGATGAAAAGAAGCTTTCCTGCTTCAATGCCGCAGGCAGGTGGAAGCAGCAGCAGGAGGACCAGAGGGGGGCCGGCACAAGAGACTACAGGAACGATGGACAAAAAGGATAGCTATGAGATACTTAAAATACATAAAAATGGAAATGGAGAAGAGAGGAAGGGAAGAGGATTATCCAGGAGATTTTTGACTTACCAGTCGTTATTTCACACCACGACCTTTCTTGTTCGAATTGTCGCCAACAGCAGCAGCACCACCACTGCTGGCGTTGAGGCTGCCTGTTGTGGCAAAATGATGAACCTTGAAAAAAACTGTTTAAGCTGCAGCTCACTGAAATGATGCTGACACCTAAAGATGCTGACATGGTTTTGTTTCGGTCTGACATGTTGGAGGTTGGAGGAACAAGGAAACTCACCGAGGTTATTGATGTATACATTACCAAAAACATTAATAACAGGACCACCACCGTTGGAGCCTGATCCTCGCCCTAAAGGACCAACCAGGAAGAAAAGAGTTTCAGCTGCAGCTCACTGAGATGATGCTGACACCTAAAGATGTTGACATGGTTCTACGACTGTTCTGTTGCTGATTCACACAGTTGAGCAGCTGAAAACAACCTGAAACCGTGAAATAACAATAACAAGATGTGCAATATATGTCTGTCTACCTCACACACATTCTACCTGCTTTTTTTTTGCACTGTTTTTTTTTCTTTCGCACTACTTTTATTTCCATTGCAATGTACTGTATATACTGAATATATCTCGTATTTATATATTTTTTTTACTTTTTACTTTTTGTACCCCTCCCCTGCATGTGTGTGTTAAGTTACTGCTGCTAACATGTGAGTTTCCCCATTGAGGGAGAAATAAAGGATTATCTTATCTTATCTCTAAAACGTTGTTTGGTTTTGTTTCAGTCTGACATGTTGGAGGAACGAGGAAACTCACCGGCAGGTACGAAGTGACCGTTTCCATCACCAACAACAACAACAGCAGCAGCAGCAGCAGCACCACCACCACCGCCGCCGCCGCCACCGCCGCCACCGCCGCCACCGCCGCCACCGCCGCCACCGCCACCGCCACCGCCGCCGCCACCGCCGCCGCCGCCGCCGCCACCGCCACCACCGCCACCACCACCGCCGCCGCCGCCGGAGCCTGATCCTTGCCCTAAAGGACCAACCAGGAAGAAAAGAGTTTCAGCTGCAGCTCACTGAGATGATGCTGACACCTAAAGATGCTGACATGGTTCTACGACTGCTCTGTTGCTGATTCACACCGTTGAGCAGCTGAGAACAACCTGAAACCTTGTTTGGTTTTGTTTCAGTCTGACATGTTGGAGGAACGAGGAAACTCACCCTCTGTTACAAAGTTATCAAAGTCTCCATCACCACCAACACCAACACCACCGCTGAAGCCTGAACCCAACTCTAAAAGGATAAACCATGAAGAAAAGAGTTTCAGCTGCAGCTCACTGAGATGATGCTGACACCTAAAGATGCTGACATGGTTCTACGTCTGCTCTGTTGATAATTCACACTGTTGAGCAGCTGAGAACAACCTGAAACCTTGTTTGGTTTTGTTTCAGTGTGACATGTTGGAGGAACGAGGAAACTCACTGGCTGGTACGAGTTGACCGTCGTTTCCATCATCTCCACAACCACAAGACTGGACCAGCTTAAGCAAACAACAGAGGAAATCCATCAGGTCTCCAGGTTTGGCCTCCTTTTCTTCCTCCAAGCAGAAAGAATAAAGAAGGTAAGAATTGTATTATTATGGGATACCAAGTAGTGGCATGACCATATTGCAATCGTCCAGAATGGCCCAAAAGGCAATGTTGCTAGCATTTTGCTAACAAGCTAAAGTTGCACAAGTCCCACTGTACAATTTCTTAAATCTCATCCTTAATTATTTAATTTACATCTGACTAAAAGGCTCCACATTCAGTTCATTGGTCTGTTTATGATTAATCTGTGTTTTCCAGACGGAGGGACGTGTGATGTGTAACTGGAATAAATTAACCTTAAAATCAGGCCTGAAGGTTTCTGTAAACGACTTCTGCTTAAAGTTCAAAGTTTAATCTTTAAACCAGGGGTCCTTGAACGCGTCTCGGAGCCACGTTTATTAATTTGAACATTTATGGTATTAAGTGCAACGGCGCCGCAGCTTCATCTTCTGAAATGGAATGTAATTTAAAAAGGTTAGTCCAACCAGTTTTTATTTGTGATTTTAAATTTGATCATTCTTAAAAAATACTATATCCACAAGTGTCGCTACGCTAACCGCCTTCATGGACTGCTGTTAAAAATTAAATGAGTCTAAAACACATAAAGACTCTGATTACAACTGTCTTGTACTTTTCCTTCCTTATTTATCAAAGTAGGGGGAGTGAGGCAATGTGAGACACTTTTTACATTTCCTCCCCTCCAGGCAAGCTAAAATGATATATCAATACAATTTGCACATTTACTATTAGTTCAGGATGTTTTCTAGCAACATAAACAGTCAGAACATGTTTAGGACAAAGGACAGTGAAAATATGATTGTTTTTAAAAAAGTGGTCAAGTGTCTCATTTTGCCCCAGACCCGGTGTAAAGTGAGACAGTTTGGGGTAATCTGATACATTTACCTTTTCCCCTTAAAAACTACCATAACCACACATGTTGTAGCAGTATGTAGCACGGCGAGTGCTACGGGGCCCGACCGACAGGATAGAGAGGACACGGAGTTTTGTGCTGAACCCTTTTATTTACCCAGACGCAAACACCCACACGTGCACCAGCTTCAGCTGCCTCTCCAACATCACCAGCTGCAGCTTCAGTCTCTCCCTTATAAGGCTGGCAGGGTGGAGAGGCTGACGGGCCACACTTGTGTCCCGTCAGCCTGAGTGGCTGCAGCTCCTCCACCCTGCCACACAGTAACACTCCTGACAGCTTAACTTGACAGCTATACATTCTAGAAATAATGTCAGACGAGTAACAGAATCATGGGGATTGGTCAATAAGCACAAATTTTTCTCAACACTTGAAATCACTCAAAAGAAAATCAGAATCAGAATCAACTTTAATGTTGAACAACTTTAATGTTGGAAAATTCTCAGTACAACAGTTCTGTTTGCTGTCAACATTCAAATGACATAACCAGTTAGATTAGAACAGTCTTGGGCTCAGAACACGTGACCAGCTATTACTCAGTCTGGGGTAGAACATAAATATTAAAGATTAACTAACTAACTAACACAGGACAAGACGCCGGTTTCGTCAACGTTGTGAATCATGTGTTGAAGAAATGTTTGCCGGTTAAAGGAGAGGCAAGGGTAGAAACATATCAGACTCAAAAACAAAAACAAATTATACAGGTAAATCCTCCATAAAACATTAGCAACTAAAGAATTATTTCGGTCACATGTCCATCACTACAGCCAGATTATCAAAGAACTCCCCACTGTCGTTCTGTTAAAGGTTCTAGTTCTATCCAAGAATGTTAAAGGTTCTGTCCAAGGATGCTAAAGGTTCTAGCTCTATCCAAGGATGTTAAAGGCTCTAGTTCTATCCAAGGATGTTAATGTCGCTCCATTGGCTACCTGTAAAATTCAGAATCCAATTTAAAATTGTATTACTTGCGTATAAAGTCCAAAACGGCTCAGCTCTGCAGTATTTACAAGACCTGATAGAGCCTTATGTTCCTGGCAGAGCTCTCCGCTCTCAGAGTGCAGGTTTACTCGTAGTTCCTAGAGTATCTAAATGTAGATTTGGAGGGCGGGCGTTCTGCTATCAGGCACCATTACTATGGAACCAACTTCCAATCTGGGTTAAGGAGGCTGACACCACCTCCACCTTTAAAACTAAACTTAAAACTAGATCTATTCAAGGATGTTAATGGCTCTAGCTCTATCCAAAGATGTCGCCTCCGGAGTTCGGACAGGGAGATGGTGACGTGCTAGGAAGCCAAAAAAAACCAAGATTCACCTAAAACATTAGATAATAAATTATTATAAGATTTGTGACAATATCAGTTCGTTAACCTACACAATCATGTGATCTCTTGTATACCCTAGCCAACCTACACACTGGTTTGTTGTCCAAATGTCAGGGACAGGGATATTGTTTTTATTTGCATATTCAACTGCCAGTTGGCGGCACTTGAGTGGATTGAGGCCATGAAACTGGTCAGCTAGTTGTCTATATTCCTGGTCAGCTAGTGGTCTATATTCCTGGTCAGCTAGTTGTCTATATTCCTGGTCAGCTAGTTGTCTATATTCCTGGTCAGCTAGTTGTCTATATTCCTATCCTTGAAGTCCCTTAAGGACTGCTTTCCTGCCTCGACCTCAGTGGCTACTTTTCCATCTCCTCAAATGGTGCTTTGCCCCAGGTTTTCTTTCTGGTGTACTTTCTTGGCATTATGGCTTCTCTACAATGTTTATAACATAAATAATAAAACAAATGTAATGTAATATTACTTTAAAATAGCTTTCAGACTGAACTGAACTTCTTAACTTCATGATGCGGTAAGTGACACATGTCTCACTTTACCTCAAACCATTTGTCTCATTTTACCCCACAGCCACCTTTTTAGAAGAAACACCCTCTGTAGCATTTCAGGCTAATCTTCAACGAGCATCAATCACACAGTGTTATATAACTGTAGTTCATGAACATGGATCATATACGTTTTTCTAACTGACTCAAATTGTTTTGACACAATCGTTGATTAAGTTGACAGGAAGAAATTTTACATTTACATGCAAAAAACATATTTTTATCAAAAAAGCATGCTTACCAAATCACCATGAGGTTCTATTCTTCATAGCCAGTGGGAAATGGGAGGGGCTTGAAAACATGATGGTCACTTGACCACAAATGTGTACCATTGCCAAGATACAGGGGGTTTCTCACATTACCTCACCTTCCCTACTCATTTTTCATTCATTCCTTTATTTATTTTTTCCTAATTCTTTTTATGTATTTATTTTTATATTCATTTATTAGGGCCCGAGCACTTACAGTGCGAAGGCCCTATTGTATCTGTAGGAATTCTTCGTATTATTATTTTTCTGACAAAAGGAAGGCCTTTTTGCCCCCCTAAACGTGCCCAAAAAGTCACCAAATTTTGCATGCAAGTCAGGCCTGGCGAAAAATTTGATATTTAATGGTTGGCATTAATGGGCGTGGCAAAATGGCTCAACAGCGCCCCCCGGAAAACTTTGTGCCTCAAGCCCCACAATACGGTTTGACGTACATGCACGAAAATCGGTACACACCTGTATCATGCCACAACTTAAAGAAAAGTCTCTTGGCGCCATGGCCAAAACTGAACAGGAAGTCTGCTATTTTGAATTAATTGTGTAATTTTGGCGCAATTTATGCCATTCCTTCGGCAATTAATGCGTCCCGAACCGTAACGTGCACCCAGGTGTGTTATACATCAAAATGTGCGTCTCCATCCTGCGACAACACGCATTACTTTTCTCTTTCAAAAGCGTTACCGTGGCGACGCTAGACCCCAAAAAGCGCGCCCACCCTTCATCTGATTGGTTCAGACAGAAAAAACGTTGTGCCTCAAGCCCCATAACACGGTTTGACGTACATGAACGAAAATCGGTTCACACCTATATCATGTCGCAACTTAAAGAAAAGTCTCTTGGCACCATGGCCGAAACCAGGAAGTCGGCCATTTTGAACATTCTGAATTAATCGCGTAATTTTGGAGCAATTTATGCCATTCCTTCGAGAATTAATTCAGCCCGAACCGTATCGTGAACCCAGATGTGTTATACATCAAAATGTGCGTCTCCATCTTGCGACTATGCGCATTACTTTTCTCTTTCAAAAGTGTTACCGTGGCGACGCTAGACGCCAAAAAGCGCGCCCCCCCTTCATGTGATTGGTCCATATTTGATAGTTCTCCAAAAGTCAACAAATTTTGCATGCAAGCCAGGCCTGGCGATAAATTTGATATTTCATGGTTTGCATTAATGGGCGTGGCAAAATGGCTCAACAGCGCCCCCCGGAAAACTTTGTGCCTCAAGCCCCACAATACGGTTTGATGTACATGCACGAAAATCGGTACACACCTGTACAATGTCGCAACTTAAAGAAAAGTCTCTTGGCGCCATAGCCGAAACCGAATAGACAGTCAGCCATTTTTAATTAATTTTGGCAAAAATTTATGCCATTCCTTCGGCAATTTATACGGCCCGAAACGTAACGTGCACCCAGGTGTGTTATACATCAAAATGTGCGTCTCCATCTTGGGACTATGCGCATTACTTTTCTCTTTCAAAAGTGTTACCGTGGCGACGCTAGACGCCAAAAAGCGCGCCTCCCCTTCATCTGATTGGTCCATATTTGATAGTCTCCAAAAGTCACCAAATTTTGCATGCAAGCCAGGCCTGGTGATAAATTTGATATTTCATGGTTTGTATTAATGGGCGTGGCAAAATGGCTCAACTAGAATACTTTTCTCTGCCATAACTTTTGAAAGGTTTGACAAAGAGTCGTGGGTGGTGTCATGGGACTCGGTATTGAGTCCTTGACCTTCATTGGCCTGAATTAGCCCCGCCCCTTCTTCTGATTGGGTGTCCCTTTTTTCTGCTATAACTTGGATGGTTTGACATCATGGATGTATTATATAACTGGATACAGGATCGAAAATGGCCGCCCATTCATTTCAATGGAGTTTGCTCACCCAGCGCATCCGCCGAAAAAATTTCTGACTTCCTGGTTTACTTCCTGGTACACGGGCCCATAGAGCATGCGCAGTTGAGTCACCTCCCATGATGCTCTGGGGCCTCCCATCATGCCCCGGGGCAATGTGAACGAGCGCTGCGCGCTCTGGACAAGCGCTGCGCGCTCATGAGTCCTTCAGACCGGTAATGATAGATGTACACAATGAAATTAGGGATTTATAGGGCAAATCAACCGATGCTGTTCTCAAAGTCATGGTTATAGACTATACATGGTTCATTTGTGTGTTTTTTTTAATTAAAGATAAAACGAGTCATTTTTATTTAAGATGAGACACCCCAGGTTAATAGGCTAAAATAGGGTAAAAATGTAAATAGCAGGTATCACCATGAAACTTCCCAAGTTTATTACTTACATTAAGACAAATATTTTTTGTATTACAAGTTTTGTCAAGTATTATGTTTAAATATGTCAAATATTATGTTTAAATGTGGTTAATTTGTGGAGTTTAATTTTTTTGAGTAAGGATAAAACGAGTCATCTTTATAAAAACAAACAAACAAAAAAACACATGGGATTCCCCACAATAACACAAGCTGTCATATGCTATTTATCTATATACCTTTGGGTAAATCTTTTTGTCTATTAATGATCGTGCAGTCCGAATGTTAGGCGTAATTAACTTTGCATTTTCTCTGATTCTTTTACAGCTTCTGGGCTCACATTAAGTGTTATTCCTGCCTGATATCTTATTTTCACAAACCATACACCGTTGGCTACAACGGAAATGTTTAAGTACAAGAATGACAAACCATTATTATTCTTGCTATTAAACATTTCCGTCTGTGATCCCCCTGGTCAGGGCGTTTAGACCGAGTGTGACCTGAGCGTCCCACCTGAGCTCTGTGCCATAGCGCGCAGCTCCAGCTCAATGAATGACAGAGGGTCTCCTGCTCAGCTGCTGCTCAACACTGATCAGAGCAGCTCCCCCTCGTTTACTGAGGTTTTATTATAAACCCAATGTCTTTTGTCATGGAAAAAAAAATTAAGAGACCACAAAAACACACCTTTGAGCCGTGTTTTCCACTTTTCTGAGTGATTATTCCGCCGAACGGCTTAGATTCAGCCATGCTCGTTCCCGAGACACACACGACCGCGCTTTGCGAGTGCACGGACAAAGCCGTGATGTCACGCCCAGAAAGAGACTTTTCTTTGACTTTTCTGGCCGTTATAAAACATTTTTGACGGATATAAAGTCCATGACTTAAAAATATAGAATACAAAGATTAGTAATTGCCGGGGATTACAGCTGGAGGTTCCTGTGAACAGTTTTAGAGGCTTCTCTTTTACTATTGCGGTCTATGGGAAAAAAGCTTTCTGGGCCCCATGGGATTTTTTGTTGCAGTACCGCAGCTGGCCACTGGAAAAAATCGGCGTGCCTGCTGAGCGCGAGACTGGGGGCCTGTTTGACATAGGAAGTCGTGGGTGGTGTCATTTCTGATATGCTTATGGGGGGCGGTGGCAGCTTTAATTCATTTTATTCCTTTTCCTTTATGTAATATCAGTGTAATAGGAGGTTTGATTGTTCTCTCAATCTGATGTACTTGTGTTTACATCTGACTTTGTCATAGTTAAATAAAGTAATTAAATAAATATTCGTGTTTCGGTCTGGTTCCGTTCTTGAATTTTAGATCTAAATATTTCAATATTTGTAAAGTTAAATTATTTGAAATTCAGTGTGCTTGTAGTGGTTCCTGTAGAGAGGTATGTGAGGTATCAGGTGAAATTATGGAAGAATTAGTTTTTATAGTTTCTGCAACACTGAACCTGAAGTAAAAGAAAAAGAAAAAAGTGTTTCATCCTTTTCTTTTATAGTAAAAGTGTGTAAATATTATGGTGGAAGTTCGGGTGTAATCAAGGTAATGAAAGAAATATATGAAATAAAAAATATCTGCATTACCTAACTTCATATCTTTCTGTTTTTGAGCCGCTTTCATTCATTTGCCGTAAAGGCTGAAACAGGAGCGTGCATGAAATTTAGGAGCGGCTGATTTGACCGTAGATACGAATGACGGCTGGAACCTGGTGCCACAACGGTGTCGGTACCTGTACTGGTACTGGTACTGGTACTGGTACTGGTACTGGTACCTGTACCAGCGCTGCTGCAGACGTCTGCACACCCAGACTCATTATCATGACATTATTCCCACAAACCTTCTTGTTCTGTCATCTAATGTTTCTCTCACTACTTTGGTGTTTCCAGGAACGAGGAAATACTTTCCAAAACTAAACCAAGACGTTTTGATGACAGAACAAACTTCAAAACGTATCATTAAGTGGTTCTTAAACAACTTTTTAACAAAAATAGGAACAGGAGTTTCTCGTTCCTGCAGTTAATCAGGGAGGTTTTACTCACCAGCTGCTCCAACGGCACCACAGCTTCGTCTGCTGAAATCGAAAGCAACTTAGAAAAGTTAAAGTTTAACATTTTTTTTTTTACCTTGTCTACACACATATTAATGGTTGATACCATGCTGGTAAAAACCTGAGGCATATATATGTGCATTGTTACTACTATATTTAATATATATATACATATATATACGCATACACATACATATATATATATATATATATATATATATATATATATATATATATATATATATATATATATATATACACATACAAACTCAGGGGGTGGGTGGGGGGGGGTGGTGACATCCACTGCTAAACCGACACGGAGCCGACCAAAACACAAGCAGCAATCGACCCAAATCTGGAGATCTGATCACAGTCTGAGCTAAGCTAGGCTAGGCTAAGCTACCGCTAACTAACCCCAAAAACTACAGAGCAAGCATGCAGGTGAACAAGCCAGTGTGTATGTCTGTGTGTGTGTGTGTGCGTGTGCGTGTGCGTGTGCGTGTGCGTGTGTGTGCGTGCGTGCGTGCGCGCGCGTGTGTGCGTGTGTGTGTGTGTGTGTGTGTGTGTGTGTGTGTGTGTGTGTGTGTGTGTGTGTGTGTATGTGTTAGGTTCTAACACTTAACATTTGTAACATCACACTTTCTGGAGACAAAAAGAGACACAGTAAGTATCTTTTGACTTGCGCAAGGAGAGCAGCTGAGACGTTACGATCCCAACTTACTCCAACCCGTCTCTGCTGCTTCCTTGCTTTTATTCACTCTGGGTGTGCCCTAGGTTACACAGCTGACTGCGCCCCTAAAGGGAGGGGGAAGGGGAGTGGTCGCAGTCAGTGGACAGGTATAGATTGTTCTTGTTTAGCAACAAGAAGTTTCCTTTTCTCTGCAGATATCTGCTTTATGCTGATAATCAGGAACCTTCTTGTGCAGCACTTTTTAATCACTTAACACAGCATTTTTGTATCAGTGTGTCACAGGCATAAGTTATCATACGTTCTGTTAATAGCGGGCATGATAACTTACTACAATAATTCCAACATTTCCCTCCTGTTTATCATGCATGCTATACAACACCTCATACTTCGCATCACAACCCAGTCTTCAAAATATTTTCAACTAGGAGTTCATTTCTGTTGTAGTCACACATTTACACTCAGAGATCAACAATGTTCATCTTCTCCATAAGTGCCAGGATCAGGGAAAAGGTCCGCCAGATGCAGGTAGTCGTTGATCTCGTCATCCTTTTCTCCTTCGTTGTCATCTTTGTTGTCCGTCGTCGAGGAATCCGTGGCTAGCAGGGGGTATGTCTCCTGTAGTGATTCTGGCGGTTGAGGCCCAAGGGCCGTCACGATCAACCTGTTGAGGAGAGCTCGGAGACATGGAATGCGACAGCAGCCACACAGTGTGAGGATAGCCGCAAACACCGCTATGGATGTGAGCGCCGAGGCTACCAAGGTTTTGTAGAGTCCGAACACGTTCAGCCAATCCTCTCCATGGAGGTATTTACCCCTGAATGTTCCTTCATTTTAGCGTTTAATGCTCGAAGTCCTTGAATGGTCTTAGTCAGGCTTCCGTCCGAGGCAGTATTATTCAGGATGAAAATGCAGCATTGTTCATCGAACAGAGTGCACACTCCGCCTTTTTCTGCCAGCAGCATGTCCACTGCTATTCGATTCTGAAACGACATTAATGATGTTGTGGACAACTGTTCATGCACGGCCTTAAACCCATCCGCGGTATAGTTTCCTAGGCGTTGTACATTATAATGGATGTAATTAATTCGGTCCGCATTTTTATTTGGTACAATGGGAAACACGGCAGAGATTAAGGGTAGGCTCTCAAATCCTGTGGCGACAAACAACTTGATCGCTTCGTCAAACGGTGTCACCGCTAAGTCTTCCCTGACTTTGTCGTCTCGAACGATTCTTTCCATGTACTTGTGTGGTTCTCCCTCTGTGATATGATCTCCCATGTTGATTCCTTCGTGTGTGTACGAAATATTTGGTGCTTCCAGCACTTTACACAACCTTCTTTGTCTTAATGGAGTCATTGTGAACGAAGCTGATGTTACATACGCCACCACACTGTGTGTTGTTAGAACTATCAGTGTGTGTCCCCTTCACTGTGTGGACCGATTTCTCAATCAATTTCGCCGTAGCTGCTACATGCTGTGTATATGTAGGGTGTCGTGTTTCCATGTCATACATGATTACCAACCGTACTCCCCCTTTTTTTCTGGAACAGGAAATCGTTCGCTGATGATCCTGTTACAGAAACATGTAAATAAAACGGAGACGAGTAATCTGGGGTGGAGAGGACTGCTGCCGACGATAGCGATTGTGTCAGTAGAATAAACAATTTTCCGGCCTCCGGCCAATCTAATTGTGCCGTTTGGTTCCTCACGCCTAGTTGTTTTACCATGTCCTGCCACGGTTGGGTGGTGGAGGTGTAGTCAGGTATTACGTCGTTAGTCCTAAAAAGGACAACATGTCCTCTACAGTCAGGGGTGTGGGGGGGTGGAGGATGGAGGAGCGGTGTTCTGGAGAGATGTGCATCCCCTTTTGGCATACCAATCTCCCCAGGAATTAAATCTGTTTTCTAGCGCATTGTAATTTTGCTTTGGAGACCTTAAATCCTTAGCTTGATTATGGTGTGGTTCTAGAGTCAGTTAGAACCTGGTGGTTCTAGAGTCAGTTAGAACCTGGTGGTTCTAGAGTCAACAGGAACATTAGAACCTGGTGGTTCTAGAGTCAGTTAGAACCTGGTGGTTCTAGAGTCAGTTAGAACCTGGTGGTTCTAGAGTCAGTTAGAACCTGGTGGTTCTAGAGTCAGTATGAACCTGGTGGTTCTAGAGTCAGTTAGAACCTGCTGGTTCTAGAGTCAGTAGGAACGTTAGAACCTGGTTGTTCTTTTCCGTGTCTCTTTTGTACACTACCCGGGTAGGTATAAGTGTAGGTGTTACGGTATTTCCTTAGCTGGGAAATCCTGAGTTCCAGCTGATCTTGTCAATCCCTGCAGCAGCTGGCCAGTCTACTGGCAGGAACCTCCAACGCATCGTCCGTGGGTCTGGCTCGCCATCGTCCGTGGGTCTGGCTCGCCATCGTCCGTGGGTCTGACTCACCATCGTCCGTGGGTCTGACTCACCATCGTCCGTGGGTCTGACTCACCATCGTCCGTGGGTCTGACTCACCATCGTCCGTGGGTCTGGCTCGCCATCGTCCGTGGGTCTGGCTCGCCATCGTCCGTGGGTCTGGCTCTTCTCTCATATAATAGAAGGGGGTCTCAAAAAAACAGTCGGAGTTCTGTCAATTTAATTGATTTCTTTCAGCAATGCTGCACCATGCAGCACTCCCTCCCGCACTCTTTATCGTCTCTTCTAACCTTTTTTTTTCCTTTATAATTTCACCTGCACTCATTTCACCTTCTCGTTCACATGCATGGACACTCTCCTTTTTTCTTTCTCCCTTGTAAATGTAGATTTGGAAGGCGGGCGTTCTGCTATCAGGCACCATTACTATGGAACCAACTTCCAATCTGGGTTAAGGAGGCTGACACCACCTCCACCTTTAAAACTAAACTTAAAACCTTTCTGTTTAGTAAAGCCTATAGTTAGTGTTTAGTAAACCTCTAGCTGGTGTTGGTAAATCTCTAGGTAGTGTAAACCTTAGTGTGTCAGAGTCGCTCCTGTAGTTTCTTGTGCTGCCCCCCCCCTTCTCCTCCCTTTTTTCTCTTTTTTACATGTTGCAGCATCCTTTGCCGGACACCGGAACCTGCAGTGTGGGAGTGAGGGGGGCAGGGTAACGGCCCAGGCAGGCGGGGGAGAGGTTTGTCCATCAAGACTCCTCTCCCCGGGGCACGGTGGCTCAGCTGGTAGTGCAGCCGTCTCACAGCAAGAAGGTCCTGGGTTCGATTCCCGCCGGGGACGCTGTGGGCGCTAAAGTGCGTGTTAGTTTGCGTGTTCTCCCCGTGTTCCCTTGGGTAGCAATGTGAGCTACTCTCACAAAAACATACAGCAGTCCTGGGCTCTACTGCCCTCTCTGGCCAACCGGGGCGCCAGATGGGGTGGAGAGGATCCGGCCGGAATAACGTGATCCTTCCACGCGCTACGTCTGGCCGGAGAAACCCCATCCTGTCTGGTGAAAAGATGTGGCCTGCTCACTCTTCACGTTAAGGAGGAGACCTGAGCTCAGTGCAGGGCCCTCCCGGGGTTGGTAGAGGGAGCAATGCACAGGACCGTTAATTAGGTAGGAGCACTGGGTGATAAAATGGGGGAAAATAAAAATATAAAAAAAAAGACTCCTCTCCCTGGCCCTGCCCCTTCTCAACCTTTCCCCAACCCTGCACCCCAACCTGGGACTTGACGATTGGGCCGGAGCTTCGGGAGCTGCATGCTGGCCTGCGGTCCCCCACCCCTGGTCATCCCGCTGCAGCTTCCACCTGCCCGCACTCCTTTATCTGCTCTCTTCTTCCTCTACAGCTGATGGAGGGGTCTCTGCAAACACTCCTTTATCTGCTCTCTTCTTCCTCTACAGCTGATGGTGGGATCTTTGCAAATACTCCTTTATCTGCTCTCTTCTTTCTTCTTCCTCAACAGCTGATGGAGGGATATCAGCAAACACTCCTTTATCTCCTCTCTTCTTTCTTCTTCCTCTACAGCTGATGGAGGGATCTCTGCAAACACTCCTTTATCTGCTCTCTTCTTTCTTCTTCCTCTACAGCTGATGGAGGGATCTCTGCTAACACTCCTTTATCTGCTCTCTTCTTTCTTCTTCATCTACAGCTGATGGAGGGATCTCTGCTAACACTCCTTTATCTGCTCTCTTCTTTCTTCTTCATCTACAGCTGATGGAGGGATATCTGAAAACACTCCTTTATCTGCTCTCTTCTTCCTCTACAGCTGATGGAGGGATCTTTGCAAACACTCCTTTATCTGCTCTATTCTTTCTTCTTCCTCTTTAGCTGATGGAGGGATCTCTGCTAACACTCCTTTATCTGCTCTCTTCTTTCTTCTTCCTCTAAAGCTGATGGAGGGATCTCTGCAAACACTCCTTTATCTCCTCTCTTCTTTCTTCTTCCCTCTACAGCTGATGGAGGGATATCTTAAAACACTCCTTTATCTGCTCTCTTCTTTCTTCTACAGCTGATCAAGGGATCTCTGCTAACACTCCTTAATCTGCTCTCTTCTATCTTCTTCGTCTACAGCTGATGGAGGGATCTCTGCAAACACTCCTTTATCTGCTCTCTTCTTTCTTCTTCCTCAACAGCTGATGAGGGATCACTGCAAACACTCCTTTATCTGCTCTCTTCTTTCTCCTTCCTCTACAGCTGATGGAGGGATCTCTGCAAACACTCCTTTACCTGCTCTCTTCTTTCTTCTTCCTCTACAGCTGATGGAGGGATCTCTGCAAACACTCCTTTACCTGCTCTCTTCTTTCTTCTTCCTCTACAGCTGATGGAGGGATCTCTGCAAACACTATTTTATCTGCTCTCTTCTTTCTTCCCTCTACAGCTGATGGAGGGATCTCTGCAAACACTCCTTTATCTGCTCTATTCTTTCTTCTTCCTCTACAGCTGATGGAGGGATCTCTGCAAACACTCCTTTACCTGCTCTCTTCTTTCTTCTTCCTCTACAGCTGATGGAGGGATCTCTGCAAACACTCCTTCATCTGCTCTCTTCTTTCTTCTTCATCTACAGCTGATGGAGTGATATCTGAATACACTCCTTTATCTGCTCTCTTCTTTCTTCTTCCTCTACAGCTGATGGAGGGATATCTGCAAACACTCCTTTATCTGCTCTCTTCTTTCTCCTTCCTCTACAGCTGATGGAGGGATCTCTGCAAATACTCCTTTATCTGCTGTCTTCTTTCTTCTTCCTCTACAGCTGATGGAGGGATCTCTGCAAACTCTCCTTTATCTGCTCTATTCTTTCTTCTTCCCACTACAGCTGATGGAGGGATCTCTGCAAACACTCCTTTATCTGCTCTATTCTTCCCTCTACAGCTGATGGAGGGATCTCTGCTAACATTCCTTTATCTCCTCTCTTCTTCCTCTACAGCTGATGGAGGGATCTCTGCTAACACTCCTTTATCTCCTCTCTTCTTTATTCTTCCTCTACAGCTGATGGAGGGATATCTGCTAACACTCCTTTATCTGCTCTCTTCTTTCTTCTTCCTCTACAGCTGATGGAAGGATCTCTGCAAACACTCCTTTATCTGCTCTCTTCTTTCTTCTTCATCTACAGCTGATGGAGGGATCTCTACAAACACTCCTTTATCTGCTCTCTTCTTTCTTCTTCCCTCTACAGATGGAGAGATGATGAGAGTTTCCAGGACGGACGAGTCGTGTCTTGATCGTCCTCAGAGTTGAAGCAGCACCAGTTCATGTGGACAAACTCTGAATGGACCGTGATGAAGATGCAGATGATGAAGATGAAGATTATGAAGATGAAGATGTACATAGTTTCTGGATTCCAGAGTTTTACAAACTTCTCATGTATTCATTTATTTCATGTTAAGTCAAAACGTCTTTATTGTTATTATATTATTGTTAAAAACCAGTACATCAAAATTTAACCTTTAATTTGAACTTGAGTTTCGTTCAACATTGTTCATCAAGCACTTTGTCTAGTTTAGTTTAGTTTAGTTTATTTTCGGTCATGACACAAAAAAAAAAACAAAACAAAGAATAAAAATGACAACAAGAAAACGAATATACTGTTCAAAGAAAACATTACAAAAAAGTTTCCAATATACAATACAGGCTCCTGGGACACCATCTTCTCTGGCTCACTCATTTGGCAGTCATGTGACCTTAGTCATGTGACTCCTTTGAGTCTATAACTGCCAGAGCTACTTCCTGTGGACCAAACAACTGATGAAGGTGTTTGGATGAACACCGAAACGTCTTGTGTTTTTAAGTATGTTTTAAGTCCAGTATTTTTAAAAATAAAATCCTTTTTAGAAGAACTTTCTACCTGGATAAATGAATCTCCACAGACAATATACAAATGAACAAATAACGTCTAGACCGAAAAAGGTGTAGGCTGAAGCAAAGCTTATTATTTGGCTACCCTCAAAAAGTTTAATTCAATTAATGAAATAAAAGTAAGAAGTAAGAGAAAGACTGCCAGTAAAACAAATTGCCTCCATGGGGATAACAAAAATTCCTCATGAAATAAAAAAGATTTTTAAAATAAAGGTGCAGTCTACATGTTTCCTTCATCCTTAAAAAATAAAAGCAAATCACCAATTAAATAAATACCCAAATCAACATAGCAGCATCACTACTCATTAATTTAATATAAGGAAATCATCCTTCTTTCCAATGTTTTTGTAAATAAGGTTAAGGTTCTACATAATTTCAAATCCCTATTTAATTTATTCCATACATCCACCGCTGCCACTGTAGCATCTCAGTTTGGTGTTGGTTCTGATTGTTGTAGCATCTCAGTTTGGTGTTGGTTCTGATTGTTGATTTCCTGATCTCTGAGGTTGTAATGGCTTTGTCTTAAATTGAACATATTTTGGATAGGGTTAGGGTTAGGGTTAGGGTTAGGGTTAGGGTTAGGTCCTCAAGTCCACCAGTTCATTGAATGCAAGCTCATTTGAATGTGTAAATAATTTGTTTGTTGTTGCTTGAATCCAACTTTTTTATGGGTCACATTGCTTTTTTTTGGAGTAAGAATATTGGTTTCATGATTGTCTTAAATGTGTGTCCCCATACTTCTATACAGTATGTTATATATGGTTTTATTAAAGATTGATACAGGAGTTTTAGTGAGTTTAATGTTAGAACATTTTTACATTTATATAGAATTGCAATGGTTTTTGATATTTTATTATTTAATAAGTTAACGTGAGGCTTCCAGCACAGCTTATGGTCAATAACCACTCCAAGAAACTTATTAACAAAAACTCTTTCCACTTCCACATTATCGATAGTGATTTGTACACTTTGATTAATAGGTCGATTTCCAAAAATAATACATTTAGTTTTACTTATATTTAATGGTAACCTATTCACTTCAAACCACCTTTTTATTTTCTTAAGTTCAGTTTCTACTGTATTTAGAAGCTTTTCTAAGTGTTTACCTGAACAAAAAAGGTTTGTATCATCAGCAAATATCATGAATGTACAGTGAGAAGAGCTTTGGGCGTAATACTGAGCCTTGTGATACCCCGCATGTCACCATCCTTTGTTCAGACTTTTCATTATTTATCTGGACATATTGATAACGGTCTTCTAAATAAGTTTTGATCCATGCCTTTACGACCTCCCTAAACCCACATCTTTCAAGCTTATTTAATAATATTGTGTGATCAAGGGTGTCAAAAGCCTTCTTTAAATCAATGAAAACCCTGACTGTATATTCATTATTATCAGTATTTGTCGAAATATTGTCAATCAGTTCCATAACTGCCATTGTGGTAGAGCGATTTGTTCTAAAACCATATTGCTGATCAATCAGAAGGTGATGTTTTTCTATGAAATCCTCCAGTCTGTGTGCAAATAAAGTATTTTAGAAAATTGAGTGAGTTGATAAATTGGTTGATAGTTAGAAAAGTTGTGCCTATTACCATTTTTAAAGATAGGGATGACCTTTGCAATTTTAATTTTTTTGGGAAATATGCCATTTTGAAGTGACAAATATATACATGTTAATGGTTTTGCTATGGATGGAATTATATTTTTTATTAAGTTCATATTGATGTCATTATGATCTGTTGACTTTTTATTTTTTAAATTATTTACTTCAATCAATTCATTCTCGTCCACTTTAGTCAAAAATATAGTATTTGGATTAATATCAATATTCTTTTCACTGACATCATCTTTCATTTTTGGGTTAGAAATTTGCATCGCAAAATTGTGACCAACATTTATAAAATAATCATTAAATTCATTAACAATATCCTTAAGTGTATTTACATTTTGTTTATTGTTATCAACAAAATAATTTGGATAGTCATACTTGTTTTTGCTTTTATTTTTGATATTACTTAATACTTTCCATGTCCTTTGCCTGTTGCTTTTATGTAATTCTAACAGTTTATTATAATAATTCTTCTTACTAGCTAGCATGATTGTGGTTAATTTGTTTTTGTATTTTTTATATCTGTTTTCTGCATCCTTAATTCTATGTTTTAAAAATTGCTTGTACAATGCATTTTTCTTTTTACAGGCATTGTCTAACCCTTTGGTGATCCAGGGCTTCTCATCATATTTATAAATTCTCTGTCGTTGTAAAGGACAATGGCCCGGTTTCCCAGATCAGTTAAGTAGCTCTTAACAGTGAAAGACTTCTTTCACAGGCTCCTTAAGAAGGTTTGAAAGAAGTCTTTCGCTGTTAAGAGCTACTTAACTGATCTGGGAAACCGGGCCAATGTTTGTCAAATAACAACATAAAGATATTCATGAATTCATCATATGCCTTATTTGGATCTTGAAGGGAATACACCTGATACCAATTATGTCTGGATAAATCCCTTTCTAGGGCCCCTAAGGTTACAAAAGATTTTTTTACGAATTTAGTATTTACCATTACCATTTAGTACTTGTAGTTTGAGTTGTTCCATTCTGTACAATTAAAAATACCGGAAGATGGTCCGTTATATCATTCACAAGTATACCACTCGTAACTTTACTCCCAATATCATTGAAACAAATATTATCAATCAGTGTAGCACTATGTGTTGATATTCTAGTAGGTTTGAGGATAGTAGGAAATAAACTTAAACAATACATTGTATCCAGAAAATCTCTTTGTCTTTTTGTACTCATTTGCATTCAACAAATCTAAGTTAAAGTCGCCACAAACAAATATCTTATTCCCCACTTTCTTATCAAATAGATGTCCTATATTATCGTTAAATATATCTGGACAAGACCCCGGAGTTCTATACACACAACTGATGATTATACTTTTATATCTATTAATACTAATTTCAACTGTAACCATTTCCATGATATTTTCTACACTTATTGACATGGATTCAACTTTTTCCCGTTTTGAAAGTTTTATGCACATACAGCACAGCCCGTCCACCCTGTCTGTTTGTTCTATTAGTAGTGAATAATTCAGAATCTTCTAGTTCTACATCAGCTTCCTTCTCATGTGACAGCCACGGTTCAGATACAGCAATAACACTGAACCTGTTAAATTGTCCCAAGTAGTCCTTAACTTGTACAAAGTTCCTGTGCAGTTGGTTTAAATCATATCTATCTGACAGGTTCCAGTTTGTTCATGTACATGAGGTTTCTTCAGAACAGTCAAGGGTCTGTTATGGTGTTCCGCAGGGTTCAGTGCTAGGGCCAATCTTGTTCAGTTTATACATGCAGCCGTTGGGAAGTATAATCCAGAATCACGGCATACACTTTCATTGTTATGCTGATGATACGCAGCTCTACTTGTCTATGAAGCCACTTTTAACTTTGTTGTATGCTGTATTTATGGTTTTGTGTTTATATTCTCTTTTCTTAAATCTTTGACTCATATCTAGAGCATTTCTTTCAAAATCATCTTCTGAGTCACAGATGTGTTTAAGTCTATGGAACTGACCAAAAGGTATGTTATCTATCAGCCATGGTGGATGGAAGCTGTCTGCTTCCATCCAATGCAGCGGTTTCTTTAATGGTCTCCCTCAGGTGGATGCTGAAGCCAATGAAAAACTGGGGGCTAAGTTGTCTCTTCAAGAACTGCATAAAGCCCTGATGAGCCTACAGAGCGGGAGAACTCCTGGCATTGACGGTCTCCCTGTGGAGCAGATTCATCCATGCGCTGCGTTCTGATGGAGGAAACTGCTCACTGAAGCCAGTGACATCCGGCAGAGAGCCGTGGATTTTTATTCTCACTTGTACAACAGTGAGTACAGTGAGGATGAGGAGGCTTTTGACATGTTCTGCAGTGGTCTACCCAAAGTCTCTGAGGAGACCAACAAAGAACTGGAGGGTCAGTTGACTACAGAGGAGCTATATGCGGCGCTGCAGAAGGCTCCTGGTATTGATGGGCTACCACCTGACTTCTATAAAGTTTTTTGGGATGTGCTGAAGGAAGATGTTCTGGCTGTTTGTAATGAATGTTTTAATGACTCCCTTTTGCCTCAGAGCTGCAGGAGGGCAGTTCTGACACTGTTGCCAAAAAAGGGTGACCTTCAGGAAATAAAGAACTGGCGGCCGGTCTCTCTGTTGTGCACGGAGTACAAGATGCTGTCAAAAGTCCTGGCCGATAGGCTGAAGAAGGTGATGGACCAGGTCATCCACCGGACTCAGACATACTGTGTGCCCGGCAGGTCCATCGTTGACAACGTTTCACTGATTCGAGACCTTTTGGACTCCAGGGCCCTCATTTATCAATCATGCGTAGAAAAGGTCCTAAATTCTGTCGTAGGAATGAAATTTAGAATGTGTGTAAGTACAAAAAAATCCGGATTAATCAAACGTGCGGACACCGGTCGTACGCACATCAGTGATGATAAATCCCACCTGTTCTAAACTGCTGTGCTCGTGCATGGTTACCGTCATTTGCATACAGAAACGCCTCCAATTGACCATATATGGAGCAACAACAGTTCCCGCTTGGAGGTTTACAAACTTTATTGAACAAAATTATGTTGATAACAAAAGGCAAATGAAACAAAGATAATCAATTATCTACAGACATTCAACATTTGGGGGGGTTGAGAGCAAAAAAAAAAAAAGATACATTTACTGACAAGCTATGGGAAGTGTTCATTCATTCATTATCTTACCCGCTTTATCCCTTGCGGGGTCACGGGGGTCTGCCGGAGCCTATCCCAGCTCATTTCAGGTGAGAGGCAGGAGTTACACCCTGGACAGGTCACCAGTCCATCACAGGGCCACATATAAACACACAAACCATGCTCACAATCACACTCACACCTACGGGCAATTTTAGAATCATCAATTAACCTAGCATGCATGTTTTTGGACTGTGGGAGGAAGCCGGAGTACCCGGAGAAAACCCACGCAAGCACAGGGAGAACATGCAAACTCCACACAGAAAGGCCCCTGCCGGGCCTGGGAGTCGAACCGGGGACCTTCTTGCTGTGAGGCAACAGTGCTAACCACTAAGCCACCGTGCTGCCCAGCACGGGAAGTATATTTATGAAAATTAATAAACAAAGACATCGTTTCATATAAGCTTTTGGCAATATCGTTTTTTTCACGGATCAGTTTCAGAGACGCTAAGTACAGTTTACATTCATTCTTCAGATGTACAATGGAGGGTTTGCTGTTATTCCATTTGCATTTATGTATGTGATATTTAGCTTGTAAAATAATTATGTTGACCATGTTTGATATATTTCTTGGAAGATTATCCATAAATTAAGATTTGGTTGGAGTCAACAGCTCCTGCTTGGAGGTTCAAACACCAACCGAGCTGTTCTGCAGAATAAATGAGTCGTGCGTTCAGGCCACCGGGCAACGACGGGCAACAGAGACATATCGCAGATTATTTGTGCATTGATTGAATGAAATCCTTTCATGTCCACGTAACTGAATTTATTATGTGATGGTGCTTTTATTGTGATTTGGGTGCAATCTATAGCTCCAATTATGTTTGGGAATCCGGCGATGGCATGAAATCCTCGTTTAATTTCGATTTGGTGATGTGTGTATGGAAACTGGGTGTAAATTATGGCCAGAGAAATTATTGCATCCAACACTGCCGGCATGATTTTGCTTAGTGTCGGCTGCGAAATGCCGCATATGTCAAAATGTTCAGGTGGCAAAAAATCCCAGGGTGGACAGGAGCTGAATGTGACTGGGATGGCTTGCGTTTTGTCTCTCGCTCCATTATAGGTTGTAAATCACGGCATAGATCCATCAGAATGTTTTTGGGGAAGCGGTACCTGCTGAGCAGCCGCTCCGTGCTCTCACTGAACAGATCAGCTCTTTGAAAACACGCTCCCTCGGAGCGCAAATCCTCCAACACTGCAAGATAAGCCATGGTACTTGTATTTTCTTTTCAGGTCGTCCTGCCAAAGCTGTCTTTTATAGCTTGTCACACCAATTATTCAAAATGTCTGAAATACTTATGGAGAATTTTTATTAATTGGAGGAAACGGGGCCCGGTGCACATGTTCCCCGTTCAGTCACAGTTCAGCGATCTCAAACTTCACATGTAAAGTTTGAGACCCTATTAATGGGTTCTATTTGTAGTTTCACCGTTCTACCACTAGGTTTTGTGTGTACGCATGGTCGGAGCTGTGCGTATATTTACACGTGTTTCTGCGCACAGTTACATGTTGATAAATACCATACTTTGCGTGGGAATGCTCGTACGCACGCTTTACGCACAGATCTGTGCGTACGCACGATTGATAAATGAGGGCCCAGGTCTCCAGTTCTTTGGGCTTGGATGCTGGTCTGGTTTCATTGGACCAGGAGGTGCTGGTCTGGTTTCTGGACCAGGAGGTGCTGGTCTGGTTTCATTGGACCAGGAGGTGCTGGTCTGGTTTCATTGGACCAGGAGGTGCTGGTCTGGTTTCTGGACCAGGAGGTGCTGGTCTGGTTTCATTGGACCAGGAGGTGCTGGTCTGGTTTCTGGACCAGGAGATGCTGGTCTGGTTTCTGGACCAGGAGGTGCTGGTCTGGTTTCTGGACCAGGAGGTGCTGGTCTGGTTTCTGGACCAGGAGGTGCTGATCTGGTTTCTTTGGACCAGGAGAAGGCGTTTGACCGCACTGAGCACCGTTACCTCTGGAAAGTTCTGCAGAGGTTCGGCCTCAGTGATGGTTTTATTGCCAGGATTAAGGTGATGTATGAAAACATTGAAAGTGTACTGAAATTTAATGGGGGTTTGTGTAAACCATTTAAGGCAACAAGGGTAATTAGACAAGGGTGTGCAATGTCAGGTATGCTCTACTCTTTGTCAGTTGAACATATGTTGCATAATATTCGATCCAAGATTGATGGTTTGAGTTTATCTGATTTTAATACACGTTTTATTGTGTCTGCTTATGCAGATGACATTATTGCCATTATAAAAAATCAAGAAGATGTTACAAGATTAGAAAACATAGTTAAAACTTTTGGGAAAATTTCATCTGCAAAGGTAAATTGGACCAAAAGTGAGGCCTTAGCAGTTGGGACATGGTCTGCATGTCTACCTAAGTTGCCAGGAGGGTTAATGTGGAAGAGGGGCGGTTTAAAGTACCTGAGGGTGTACTTGGGGGATAAGCAGTTTGAAGAAAAGAATTGGGAAGGAGTGGTGGAAAAGGTGGAGGGAAAGCTGGCTAAATGGAGGTGGCTGCTACCACAAATGTCTTACAGAGGAAGAGTACTGATCATTAATAATTAATTTCTGGCCTGTTTCATTAGACCCTCTCCCTGACATCGCAGGGTCCAGGCCAGGATGCAGAGCTGTAGTTTAACACACTTCTCTGCTGCTTCTCGAGGACCAACGCCTGCCAACAAAACTATAAGATTACATGATGTAACTGGTAACTCTAACCAGGTGCCTAGCAAAATAGAAGTAGTTGCAGTTCCCCGCCCTCCACTAGTTCACCAGGTGCGGCGTTATAGAGGCGTTAACCAAAATAATCTTGTAAAAATTAAAACCAATGCACATTTGGTACCAATAAGAGACCGAAAAATTAGATGCGGACTACTAAATATACGATCATTAAGCTCCAAGTCTCTGTTAGTAAACGATATAATTACAGAGAGCAGGAGTGATGTTTTCTGCTTAACAGAAACATGGTTACAGGATGAAGAGTATGTTAGTTTGAATGAATCAACTCCGCCCGGCTACTTTAATCATCACATTCCTAGAAACACGGGCCGGGGCGGAGGAGTCGCAGCAATTTATAACTCCAGTCTCCAAACAAAAATTGAACCTAAGTGCAACTATAATACATTTGAAAGCCTCATGCTTGGTCTGAAATTTCCGAGCTGGAAATCAGAGAAGCCAGTTGTGTTAGTGGTAGTGTATCGGCCCCCTGCTGGCGCTTATCTAGAGTTTTTGTCTGAATTTTCAGATTTCCTTTCTGGATTATTGATCAGTACAGATAAATTCATCATAGTGGGTGATTTTAATATTCATATGGATGTTGAAAGCGATAATCTTAAATTAGCTTTCAATTCTCTTTTAGAATCAATGGGTATCTCACAAAAAGTGGACGGGCCGACGCATTGTTTTGGTCATACTCTCGATCTCGTTCTCACCTACGGTGTTGAAACTGATGGTCTGTTGGTGTCACCTGTTAACTCCCTTTTATCCGACCATTATTTAATAACGTTGGAATTGAATGTTGTTGATGTTGAAGTGCAGGGCAGGAGGTATTATTTTAGCAGATGTTTGTCTGATGAAGCTATTGCTAAATTTAAGGAGACCGTTGCTCGTCTTGCGACAGTGGAAAATAGTGAAGCCTCTACTGAAGCAATAGAGGCCAGTGACCTGGGTTCTACCTCTGATGTTGATTTTCTTGTTAGTAACACTGCTGATCTGTTGCACTCAGCTTTAGATGAAGTTGCTCCTTTGAAAAGGAGGGTTTCTAGCCACAGGAGCTTAACTCCCTGGTATAATTCAGATATCCGCATGTTGAAACAAAGCGTGCGTAAAATGGAAAGGAAGTGGTACTCTTGTAGGTCTGTAGACTCTTATCGTGAATGGAAAGATATTCTAATAGTATATAAAAAAGCCATTCGCAAAGCAAGAACAGCTTATTATTCAACGTTGATAGAGGATAACAAAAGTAACCCACGTTTTCTGTTCAGCACTGTAGCCAGGCTGACAAAGAGTCACAACTCTGTTGAGCCGTGCATTCCTGCAGCTCTCAGTAGTGAGGACTTTATGGGCTTCTTTAACAGTAAAATCACGAGAATTAGAGAAGAAATCAACCAGCCGGTTGTGGGCGTTTCTTCGGCTTAAGCGACTTCCCTAGGCTCTGACTTGTCTCTAGACTGTTTTGATCCTATAGACCTCCCTGAGCTGACCTCACTCGTTAATAGAGCTAAGTCTACCACATGTATGTTAGACCCCATCCCGACTCGACTATTCAAACATATTTTTTCTCTTATTGGTGTGACAATACTGGACCAAATCAACCTATCCCTAAGCTTAGGATATGTACCACAGGTTTTCAAAGTGGCAGTAATTAAACCTTTACTTAAAAAACCTTCCCTTGACCCAGACACCTTAGCTAATTATAGGCCAATTTCTAACCTTCCATTTGTATCTAAAATTCTGGAAAAGGCAGTTTCAAGCCAGTTATGTGACTATTTGTATAGAAATGATCTGTTTGAAGTCTTTCAGTCAGGGTTCAGAATGCATCATAGCACAGAGACAGCACTGGTTCGAGTTACGAATGACCTTCTTATGGCCTCAGATAAGGGATTAGTGTCCATATTGGTTTTACTGGACCTCAGTGCTGCTTTTGACACTGTTGATCATGGCATTTTACTGCACAGGTTAGAGCATGTTGTTGGGATTAAAGGGACAGCTCTACGTTGGTTTAAATCATATCTATCTGACAGGTTCCAGTTTGTTCATGTACATGAGGTTTCTTCAGAACAGTCGAGGGTCTGTTATGGTGTTCCGCAGGGTTCAGTGCTAGGGCCAGTCTTGTTCAGTTTATACATGCAGCCGTTGGGAAGTATAATCCAGAATCACGGCATACACTTTCATTGTTATGCTGATGATACGCAGCTCTACTTGTCTATGAAGCCGGATGAAACAGAACCGTTAGTTAAACTTCAGGCATGTCTTAGGGACATCAAGGACTGGATGTCCAGAAATTTCTTGCTTCTAAATTCAGATAAAACAGAGGTTATCATTCTTGGTCCAGAGCATCTTAGGAAGGGATTAGATGGTGTTGCGATGGCTTCCAGTGCAACTGTGAGAAACCTTGGTGTTGTTTTCGATCAGGATTTGTCGTTTAAACCATATGTTAATCAGGTTTGTAAAATAGCGTTTTTCCATCTCCGTAATATTGCAAAAATTAGGAAAATCCTCTCGCAGAGGGATGCAGAGAAACTAGTTCATGCGTTTGTATCTTCTAGACTGGATTACTGTAATGTGTTGTTAGCAGGATGTCCAAGTAATTTGCTGAATAGGCTCCAGCTGATCCAGAATGCAGCAGCACGAGTGCTGACAGGAATCAGCAGGAGAGACCACGTCTCTCCAGTGTTAGCGTCGCTCCATTGGCTACCTGTAAAATTCAGAATTCAATTTAAAATTTTATTACTTGCATATAAAGCCCAAAACGGCTTAGCTCCGCAGTATTTACAAGATTTGATAGTGCCTTATGTTCCTGGCCGAGCTCTCCGCTCCCAGGGTGCAGGTTTACTCGTAGTTCCTAGAGTATCTAAATGTAGATTTGGAGGGCGGGCGTTCTGGTATCAGGCACCACTACTATGGAACCAACTTCCAATCTGGGTTAAGGAGGCTGACACCACCTCCACCTTTAAAACTAAACTTAAAACCTTTCTGTTTAGTAAAGCTTATAGTTAGTGTTTAGTAAACCTCTAGCTGGTGTTGGTAAATCTCTAGGTAGTGTAAACTTTAGTGTGTTAGAGTCAGTAGTCATAGTCGCAGCTATAGAACAAAACTATAATAGTTAGTCTCAAATATAGCTTCGCGGTAGATATGCTGCTATAGGCTTATGCTGCAGGGGGGCACCGACATGATCCGCTGGGCGGTGCCTCTCACCCTTCTTCTCCTCTCCTTTTCCCTGCCTCTCTTCTCCATTACCATTTTTATTTATTATAAATATCTCATAGCTATCATTTTTGTCCATTGTTCCTGTAGTTTCTTGTGCCGGCCCCCCTTTTTTCTCTTTTGTGTATGTTTGCAGGCCGGAGCCTCAGGAGCTGCGTTCTGGCCTGTGTTCCCGGCCCTCCCCCCCCTCTGGTCATCCCATTGCTTCTTCCACCTGCCTACGTGGATGTCTGCTGTTGCTGCTTCCGCCTGCCTGCACCCCCCCCCCCCCTCTGGTCATCCCGCTGCTGCTTCCACATGACTGTTGTGTGCTGCTGACGCCCCCCCCCCCCTCTGGTCATCCCGCTGCTGCTTCCACATGACTGTTGTGTGCTGCTGACGCCCCCCCCCCCCCCCACCTCTGGTCATCCCGCTGCTGCTTCCACCTGCCTGCTGTGTGCTGTCGACGTCCCTGACTCCCCCAGTCTGGCCTTCGGCAGGAGGGTCCCCCCTTATGAGCCTGGTCCTGCTCAAGGTTTCTTCCCTCCTAAAGGGGAGTTTTTCCTTGCCACTGTTTGGCTTAAGGCTTTTCTCCCACTAAGGGAGTTTTTACCTGCCATTGTTTATATAATAATTGCTCGGGGGTTTATGTTTATGTTTATGTTTATGTTTATGTTTATGTTTATGTTTATGTTTATGTTCATGTTCTGGATCTCTGGAAAGCGTCTAGAGACAACATCTGTTGTATTAGACGCTATATAAATAAAATTGAATTGAATTGAATTGAATTGAATAGTGGCATCAACTCTTTGGCACAGGCTAAAATGTATGGAGCCTCCTGCTGGTCTGTTAAAAAAAATACAAGCAGTGATGGTCAATTTCTTCTGGGACAAGTTGCATTGGGTTCCACAAAGTGTACTTTATCTGTCAAAAGAGGAAGGGGGTCAGGGGTTAATTCACTTGGAAAGCAGAACAGCGGCTCTCAGATTACAACATATACAAAGGCACCTCACAGGAGATGATGATGTTGTTTGGAAGCCAGTAATGGGCTTCATTTTAAGGAGAATAGCAGGTTTGGGGCTAGATGCTTTCCTTGTTTTTAACAGACTGTAATTTTATAAGATTGTGTGAGATGTTTCCTTTTTATCAGGGACTGTTTAGGGCATGGACTCTTTTTAAATGGAACAGGCTGGAACCTGCAGCTTCGTTGCACTGGCTCCTTGAGGAGACTCTAACACATGGGCCCGACTGGATGTGCAGAGTGGAAGCAGACCTGAGCTCACTCAGAGGTTGGTGTCAGCTGGGACAGTAAAACTGAGACATGTTGCGGATGTAGCGGGTCCAGGATTCTACAACACAGAGGCAGTGGCCGCTTTGCTGGGTCTGAGGTGGAGGCGACACACCAGAGACATTCTGAACGAATGGATGAGGAGACTGAGCAACGAGGAACTGGAGATGCTACAGGACTACTTCAGTGGTACGGAGCATCCAGATGAGGGAGATCCGTTCCCTGAATTGGGTCTTCATGTGGATCAAACTGGGGTGATGGAGTTTTCTTTGAGAAGTGGAAATGAACCATCTACAGATTTGTACATGCTGAGGGGGAAAGCTATGTACAAACACTGTGTTAAAGCTCTGAACAAAAAACAGTTGAGTGGGAAAACCGACACTGTATGGAGAGAGACATTAAAGATGGAGGACGATTGCAAACCAGTGTGGAGGGTGCTATATAAGCCACCCTTAAACAAAAGATCAGGGGATCTACAGTGGAGGATATTGAAGGGAGATTTGGGTGTTAACAGCTTTGTTTCTAGGTTGAATCCCTCAGTGTCCACTAAGTGCCCTTTCTGTGACGAGCCGGAAACTATTTTCCATTGTTTTATGGAATGTTACAGATTAGAAGAACTGTTTGAAATTTTGAAAATTATTTTTTTAAGCTGTGGTGAGGAGTGGTGTAAAATGGCTTTTGTTCTTGGTGCTGGGTACAAAAAAGAAAATGCAAAGAAGTGGCAGTTATTGAACTTTGTTGTGGGACAGGCCAAACTGTCCGTTTACAAAAGCAGGAAGAATCAGGTGTTGAATGAATCAGGGGAGGGGCTTTTGCCCATGTTTAAGGCATTGGTAAAAGCCAGAATCAGAGTGGACTTTGGGTTCTACTCACTCATGAATGATGATGAGTTTTTTATCTTACAGGGGTGTTTCAATGAGGCTCTGTGCTCTGTTGTGGAGGGACAGTTGGTTTTTAACTATGTGTTATTACAATGAGTTCTGTTTTTGATATTCTGAAGTGTTTTAAAATGTCATGATTGAATAGAAAATAAAGGGTTTTTAAAAATCAAAATCTCTCTCTCTCTCTCTCTCTCTCTCTCTCTCTCTACCTCACACACACACACACACCCACACTCACACTCACACTCTCTCACACACACACACACACACACACACACACACACACACACACACACACACACACACACACACACACACACACACACACACACACACACACACACACACACACACACATACACACACACATACAAATACACACTTCTTGAAAGTCACCTTACCTGTTTTATTGCACCTGTAGAGGAGGAGTCTCTCTGATCTGAGTTTAACTGATAAAAGTATTCAGTTCAGACTCCATGTTGGTGGACGGAGCAGCAGAGACCAGGTTAGTGTTGGTTCTTTCTTCTTCTGCTGTTTAAATGTCATTCAGGTTACTGTTGGTTCTTTCTTCTTCTGCTGTTTAAATGTCATTCAGGTTAGTGTTGGTTCTTTCTTCTTCTGCTGTTTAAATGTCATTCAGGTTAGTGTTGGTTCTTTCTTCTTCTGCTGTTTAAATGTCATTCAGGTTAGTGTTGGTTCTTTCTTCTTCTGCTGTTTAAATGTCATTCAGGTTAGTGTTGGTTCTTTCTTCTTCTGCTGTTTAAATGTCATTCAGGTTAGTGTTGGTTCTTTCTTCTTCTGCTGTTTAAATGTCATTCAGGTTAGTGTTGGTTCTTTCTTCTTCTGCTGTTTAAATGTCATTTCTGTGGTTCTGGTTGGATCCTGCTGAGGTGTGAGTGAGATCTGAGGTTTGGGTTCAGATGGAAACACAGAAGTATAAAAAGTCCTCGTAAGGACAGACGTGTGTGTGCTTTTAATTAGTTTGCAAAACTTTGATGGTTTATTTTGAACATTCAGTTAAATGGGGGGGATTAGAACTATAACTGGGGGAACCGTCCTCCAGCAGGTCTGGGGGGGGTGATGATTGTTACTGGTTGATATTTGAATTGAAGCAAGAGTTTCTCCGTCGTCACAGAGAAAACACTCCCCACCATAAACCTGTGTGTGTGTGTGTGTGTGTGTGTGTGTGTGTGTGTGTGTGTGTGTACTTTAGACTTTAGACTCTTCTCTCTGAGTCATCTGAAGTGTGACTGTTTCCTGAAACTGTTGTTTTATGGAAGTTTGAACGATGTTATTTGAAGCTCCAACGTTGGAACAACGATGTTTCCAGATGTGTTTGATTTTACTTCAGCAGAAAATTCACTCAAGCTTTCAAATGTCCAACGTTACGTGTTGTTGGGCCACACACACACACACACACACACACACACACACACACACACACACACACACACACACACACACACACACACACACACACACACACACACACACACACACACACACACACACACACACTCGCACACTCTTATCTTGGTCATAAAGCCGAGTTCCACGTGTATTAACATCCATCATGACCCCCCCCCCCCACACACACACACACACACTCACACACACACACACACACACACACACACACACACACACACACACACACACACACACACACACACACACACACACACACACACACACACACACACATATATAAGTTTATGTACAAGTTTGTGTTTAATGTTTAGTTAGTTGTTTATCTGTAGTTTAGGTATCAGACGTTTTGTTTTATTATCTTTTAAAGCAGCAACTGTAACTTTCATCTTTTGTTGAGTTTGGCGGCTCCTTTGGACCAAAGCGGTAGTGCTTTATTATTATTATTATTATTAGTGCTTTACCAGAAAGAACTACATTTCCCATGTTGGCTAACCCCATGTTATTAATGCTTGCTATGGAGCTCACACCTCATTATCGCCCCTTTCTATGGCTAACCCCATGTTATTAATGCTTGCTATGGAGCTCACACCTCATTATCACCCCTTTCTATGGCTTACCCCATGTTATTAATGCTTGTTATGGAGCTCACACCTCATTATCACCCCTTTCTATGGCTTACCCCATGTTATTAATGCTTGCTATGGAGCTCACACCTCATTATCGCCCCTTTCTATGGCTTACCCCATGTTATTAATGCTCGCTATGGAGCTCACACCTCATTATCGCCCCTTTCTATGGCTAACCCCATGTTATTAATGCTTCCTATGGAGCTCACACCTCATTATCGCCCCTTTCTATGGCTAACCCCATGTTATTAATGCTCAGTAGGCACAGAAGTTTTGTTATGAAGCTCACACCTCACCTTTAGCTAGAATTTTAAAACCTGAACAATAGAATTCAACGTAAAATGCCGGATCTTGTCCATTAAAAACAATACTTTTTGGAACATAGTGCAACGACCACAGATAAGATAAGGCCTTGCCCGCCTGGGCAACACATCAGCATTTGGCCGACTGGTTAGTGCAGTTGACTGTGGTCTGGGAGACTGGTTAGTGCAGTTGACTGTGGTCTGGGAGACTGGTTAGTGCAGTTGACTGTGGTCTGGGAGACTGGTTAGTGCAGTTGACTGTGGTCTGGGAGACTGGTTAGTGCAGTTGACTGTGGTCTGGGAGACTGGTTAGTGCAGTTGACTGTGGTCTGGGAGACTGGTTAGTGCAGTTGACTGTGGTCTGAGAGACTGGTTAGTGCAGTTGACTGTGGTCTGGGAGACTGGTTAGTGCAGTTGACTGTGGTCTGGGAGACTGGTTATTGCAGTTGACTGTGGTCTGGGAGACTGGTTAGTGCAGTTGACTGTGGTCTGGGAGACTGGTTAGTGCAGTTGACTGTGGTCTGGGAGACTGGTTAGTGCAGTTGACTGTGGTCTGGGAGACTGGTTAGTGCAGTTGACTGTGGTCTGGGAGACTGGTTAGTGCAGTTGACTGTGGTCTGGGAGACTGGTTAGTGCAGTTGACTGTGGTCTGGGAGACTGTGGTTCGAGACACGCTCTGGGCACGACTTGTTCGCCACAGTATTTTCCTCATTGTGTTATGGTTTTCTTTTAATATCTTTAACATTTCTAAACAGAAAAACACAAAAATGTCCTTGATAATTCAATAATACAATAGGTTCATGTTAAGGACATCCGTTTTAATTAGTTCTCCTTCAATTATGACATGTTATTAATGCTCAGTAGGCACAGGAGGTTTGTTATGTATTGTTATAGGTTTGCCTATGAGGCCTATTTCGTTGTTATAAATAAAATCCGGTAATGGGTAAATAACAGGTAATTATTTCAGTACTTAATGAGGAAGTACCAGGTAATATTATGGAAACAACACACGCTTTCTTTTACAGTCCAGTTTCACTTTAATTACTGAGTAAAAACCAGGTAAAAATGTCTGTACTTATTGGGTAAATACTTAGGAAATAGAATTACTGGGCAAGTAACTACAAGGTAAGTACCTGGATTACCAGGTAAAACATGGTAACTATCAGGTTAATTACAAGGTCAATAGAGTCATTTACACCCCTCGGGGGTACATGCACCAATCCATTGATAATACATAAATCAATAATGAATGGGTAAATACCCGGTAGTTATCCATGAAATGTATAGTAAATACCAGGTAACTACATGGTCATTGAAGTGTAATTAGCTGGTAACTACCTCAAATATAGGTTATCATTTCCTGGTAGTTTGCAGAATAATACTTAGTAATTACCTGGTACTTACTTAGAAATAATTCATGTAATTTCAGAGTAATTACATGGTAAATTGACTGGTAGTTACCAATATTAACCTAGTAAATACCTGTAATTTCCCTCATAGTTCCCATCTAATGTCTTTGTAATTACCTAGTAATGTTTAGTTTAAACAACCAGGTATTTACCATGTTATTACACGGTAAATACACATAATTACATGGTACAAGAAAATACATAATTACCTAGTACTTACTGGGTAAATTACCCGGTAGTTACCATGTAATTACCTTGTAAATACAAGGTACTACTAGGTAATTACAGTGTAATTACAATGGTATTACCTGGTTATTACTGTACTGTAAAAGAAAGGGTTACCGAACATTTCTGTTAGCTTCCAGTCTCCTAACGTACCAGCATGTACCAGCAAGTATTTGCATTCTGCTCTGCTGTGCTGTCACTGGTTGTGGTTGTTGTTGCTGATGTGGTCGTGGATGTTGCCCGTTTTGTGTATTGTGTGTTGTTGCTATGGACAGGCCGACTGTATAAATGAATTGCCCTTTGGGATTAATAAAGTATTCTGATTCTGATTCTGATTCTGACTGTAGCTCACCATGACACAAGGTTGTTCATTTTTATGATCACATATTTGAATTCTGTCTGGGAAGTTTAACGAGTATTCTGGCTCTGATCACATGACACACTCACAGGTTGGTCTACGTTTCCTCCCAACACCCTACATCACACATCCACTATTACACTGAGGTTTAAAGAGCTTTGTTACGAATAAAACACAGTTAAAAGTGAAAGAAACACAAACTAATGTCTTAGCTGGATGATCAGTAGACAAACAATGAGTTTAAGAACATTCCTGGTCCAAATGGAACCTCATAAAGGTTCACAACAGCAGCTGATGTTCTTCCAGGTGAACCGGATGATGGACTGGATGTTAAAGGTGAACTTCCATCGGTGGGTTCCACCTGCCGTCCACTACGACTTCCATCATTGATAAAGTAACAACCAGGAACTAATCTTCTCCCCGCAGGTCCAGATCTGTCGGTACAACCAAACAACTTAACAACCGTGTTTGTGAACGTTGGTCTGAACGGTGTTTTTGGAAACAGCTGAGTCTCTGAACCGTGATGGTTCTATGTAGGTAACAACGTCCTTCCCTCCATCATTCCAGCTGTGGATTCAGGAAACACTCGTATCGTTCCTGCGTGGGTCCAACTATGTTAGTGGTGAACATCGTCATCAACGGTGGTTTTGGGAAACGCACCCCTGATCTCAGACTCACCTTCATGACTGGATCCAGAATAAACTCTGATGTTCTTGTGTAGAAAACTGAACACGAGCAGGTAACGTTCAGGCTGGTCTTTAGTGGGAATGAGTGAAGAAGTGGTTTCCTGGATGACTTCACCAGTCCTTCTTTGACTTTTTAATGAAACACAACATTTCTTCTCCAGGTGAATACTCGGCTTCACAGATTGGAATCAAATTAGAGACGACTCTCAGTTTCAATTCTCTCTTATCGTCAGTATCAGTAAAACCTCTTTCTTCAACCTCAGGAGTTTTGATAAAGTCATTCAGGAAAAGTGGGTGAAAGAATGTATTTCATGATTAGTGGTGTTTTAATAAAGTTTCTGTCTACAGATTCAAAGGTCGGTGTTTCTGGTTCATGTCTCTGAATGACTGAAGTCCAGAAGATGGAGGATTGTGTGGAGAAAGAGGAGGAGAGACCAGAGTCTCCAGGATCCATCAGTGTCTCTATGAAGAGTGACTGGTCTAATGATAAACCTCCAGACTTCAGTAAAGAACCTGGACCTTCAGACACAAAGTAAGAAAACTGTTGTTAACTGATTATATGACTCATCATGACTGAATATTTTCTGTATGTGGTGGTTTATTTAATAGATATACATAATAAATCAATATCTAGATCAGTCATGTGTATCAGTCATGTGTACCAGTCATGTGTACCAGTCATGTGTATCAGTCATGTGTATCAGTCATGTGTACCAGTCATGTGTATCAGTCATGTGTACCAGTCATTTGTACCAGTCATTTGTACCAGTCATTTGTATCAGTCATGTGTACCAGTCATGTGTATCAGTCATTTGTATCAGTCATTTGTACCAGTCATTTGTACCAGTCATGTGTACCAGTCATTTGTACCAGTCATGTGTACCAGTCATGTGTATCAGTCATGTGTATCAGTCATGTGTATCAGTCATTTGTATCAGTCATGTGTATCAGTCATGTGTATCAGTCATTTGTATCAGTCATGTGTATCAGTCATTTGTATGAGTCTCTGCTGAACCAGGGAAACATTAAAACATGCAGGACTCTGGCTCTCGGGGACCAGGGTTGGAGAACCTGGTGTAGATCTTCTTCAGTGGTCTTCATCAATATCACGAGTGACTGAGTGAATTTGTGTTTGCAGAGGTCGGTACTGCAGTCAGAGACCAGAGTCTCCAGGATCCACCTGTCTGTCTCTGAGGAGTGACCGGTCTAAAGATCTTCCTCTATGGTTCAGTAAAGAACCTGGACCTTCAGACACAAAGTAAGTACATTTATTTCCCTTGATAAATCTCCATCAAGACATGGAACTTGTTGAAACCACCAAGTAGAAATCTCACTGCAATTTCCTGCCAGAGGCAGAAACCTCTTCCTTCGTAGGGAAAGTTCCCACTTCCTCCTGCTCTCTCTGGTTTTGGGGAAACCTTAAAAATGTGTGAAATGTATCCAGATATAAGAATTATGGTCAGCATTTTTAATGCTGATTTCCTTTTACTTTAATTGTAAGGACACACCTAGAATAGACAATAACAGAATAGAATAGTCCTTTATCGTCAGTACACCTTGTGGATTATTGATCGTATTCATCGTGGATATTAAATGTGAGATGTTTTGCCAATAAACCCTGTGTGGACTCTGGTTCTGCAGACGGAGCTCAGACCAGTCGACTTCACCGGAATATCTGGGACATGGAATAAGATCCAGAGCAAGATCTCCACAAGGTGAGACCGTCCATCCGTCTGAAGAGTCGTCATGGTGATGCATCACAGGTTTTTAAAACCTCTGATGCATCACAGGTTTTTAAAACCTTTGATGCATCGCACCTGGGGTGTAAACCCAGATCACAGATCAGACCCCCCAATGCCAAACATCTGTTTCTCCCCATCGTCTTCTCTTATCAAATGCTACGTATTTGAACTATCTAAACCCTGCATCTAAAGAAAACAGTGGAGCTTTAAACAGAGGCTGACTCTGTGACTAGATAAAAACAGCTGACCTGTAGCTGAACTGCTGAATAGGATATAACTTTGCATATAGAGAAAACCACCAGTGTAAGAAACCCTTCAAACTCTTAACACTTTCATGAAATCCTAACAGTCGTGTTCCTATTCTTGTTACTGATGGGTCGTCTACTTTAGTTCATGAAGTCTTCTCCGGTGAGCTGTAGATGGTGATGCCTTCACTCCTGCCCTCTGGAGGGGGTTTCTGAAGTCACTGACGGTTGTTTTAGGGTTTAACCTGAAGATTCTCACAATGTTCCTCTCATCAACGGCCGATGTTTTCCACCGTTCGATGTCTGTTACCCGATACAACCGTGGTGACCTTCGTCTTGGGGGTTTCAGATGGTTGTCCCGGCAGTGACCAGTGTTTACATTTTCCACGTACTTGAACGGTACCTGCAGTCTGCAGGGCGATGAAGCTGAGGTGGTCTTGACCCTTCACCGGCATCGGTGGACTGAGCGGTCAAACCGGTTCCTAACCCGGGTTGGTTTAGCTCCTGGAGGCCCCCATCACTGACTGCAGTAGGAGTTTGTATCTCTCTGACCTCCTCTCCATTCTGTTTTTCAGCAGATGCTGGTCTGCAGCAGGTCCTAGATGAACATAAGACCAGTCTGAGGAGCAGATGTGAACATGTGACTGAAGGAACTGAAACAGGAAGTAGAACCCTCCTCAACAGGATCTACACAGAGCTCTTCATCACAGAGGGACTGAGTGAAGAGGTTGATACCCAACATGAGGTGATGCAGCTGGAGACAGCTCCCAGGATGAAGAGACACCATGACGCTCCAATCAGGTGCCAGGACATCTTTAAAGCCTTACCTGGCCAACGTAGAGCCATCAGAGTGGTTCTGACCAACGGCGTCGCTGGCGCTGGGAAAACCTTCTCGGTTCAGAAGTTCTCTCTGGACTGGGCCGAGGGCTGGGAGAACCAAGACGTCACCGTGGTGATTCTGCTCTCGTTCAGGGAGCTGCACCTGATCGGAGATGAGCAGCTCAGTCTTCTCAGGCTGATCCAGGTTTTCCATCCATCGTTCCAGAAGCTCACAGCAGAGCAGCTGGCTGCCGGGAAACCGTTGTTCATCTTTGACGGCCTGGATGAAAGCAGACGTTCCCTGGACTTCAACAACGGTCCGGTGGTGTCTGACGTCACACAGAGCTCATCGGTCAACGTGCTGCTGACCAACCTCATCCAGGGGAACCTGCTTCCCTCAGCTCTCATCTGGATCACTTCCAGACCTGCAGCAGCCAATCAGATCCCTCACAAACACGTGGACAGGCTGACAGAAGTACGAGGCTTCACCGACGGCCAGAAGGAGGAATACTTCAGGAGGAGGTTCAGGGATGAAGAGCGGTCCAGCAGCATCGTCTCCCACATGAAGACATCCAGAACCCTCCACATCATGTGTCAACTCCCGGTCTTCTGCTGGATCACTGCTACAGTTCTGGACCACATGTTGACCACAGAGCAGAGAGGAGAGCTGCCCAAGACCCTGACTGACATGTTCTCCCACTTCCTGCTGGTCCAGACCAAGAGGAAGAGGAACAAGTACCAGGAGGGACATGAGACGAGTCCACAGGAGCTGACGGAGGCTGACAGGGACCTTCTCCTGAAGCTGGGGAGGCTGGCGTTGGAACATCTGGAGAAAGGAAACATCATGTTCTACCAAGAAGACCTGGAGCAGTGTGGTCTGGATGTCCCAGAGGCCTCGGTGTACTCAGGAGTTTGTACCCAGATCTTCAGGAGAGAGTGTGAGGTCTTCCAGAAACCCGTCTACTGCTTTGTTCATCTGAGCATCCAGGAGTTCCTGGCTGCAGTCTACGTGTTCCACTGTTGGTCCACCAGGAACACAGATGTGCTGGAGAACTTCCTGGGATACTACATATACTCATCTCTGGATGACTTCCTGAAGAGAGTCATGCTGAAATCCCTGGAGAGTAAAAATGGCCACCTGGACCTGTTTGTCCGCTTCCTTCATGGTCTTTCTGTGGAGTCCAACCAGAGACTGTTAGGAGTTCTGCTGAACCAGACGGAGAACGATCCAGAAACCATCCAGAGAGTCATCAACAACCTGAAGGAGATGAACACTGGCAGTATCTCTCCTGACAGAAGCATCAACATCTTCCAGTGTCTGATGGAGATGAACGACCTCTCAGTTCATCAGCAGATCCAAGAGTTCCTGAAGTCAGAGAACAGATCAGAGCAGGAACTCTCTGAGATCCAGTGTTCAGCTCTGGCCTACATGCTGCAGATGTCGGAGGAGGTTCTGGATGAGTTGGACCTGAGCAAGTACAAGACAACAACACCAGGGGGTCGACGGAGACTGATTGCAGCTGTGAGGAACTGCAGAAAGGCTCGGTGAGTCCAGATGGATCAATAACACCATCACTTAGTGTAAATTAGCAGTTTAGTTGTCAGGGTTTGACACTTCCCCCCAGTTTGAGTTTCAGTTCTGTCCCTCCTGTTTCCCCTTTGCCCTGATTGTGTCTGCACCTGTGTCTCGTCGTGTCTCGTTATCCCCTGTGTATATCTGGTCTTGTCATTCCTTTGTTGCCTGTCGGTCCGCACTGTTTGTTCCCTCCATGTACTCCTGGTTTTCGATCCCTGTATACGTGAGTTGTTTTTGACCCTGCTCTGCAGCATTTTAGTTTGGCTTTTTTGTGGAATAAATCCTTCTGTTTTTTGAGAACTCCTGCCTCCAGCCTCCCTCTCTCTCCTTGCGTTTGGGTCCTCAACACCACGCCTTGTGACATTAGTTCTTTAAATCTTGTTTTGATCTTCAAATGAAAACTGAATTGAGATGTGTTGATGTTTCTGCTGCTCAGAGATGAATCTGTGTAACGGAGAAAGATGAAACATCAGAACCACTGGGGGGTTTTGTGGACACATGTACTTGGTCAGAGACCTTAGTTCTAGTAACTCTGGTTCTGTGATCTCCTGCACCGTCCTGTAACTCCGGTGGGGGTTACTTTCCTCACACTTTAAGAGGAGAGCAGTTGGACTTGTTATTGGTTCCTGAAGACTTTTCTCCCTCATCCAAGAGTGGACACAGATATGAAGGCTTGAAATCCCATGATCCTCCATAAACTGCTGGTCGTACCAGACCGAGACTCTAGATGGAAAAGCTCTGAATGTGACGAGTGCAGCTTCATTGATTATGAATGAAAGTTTGTCTGAGACAGAAGGGGACAGGTGTTTGTGTTGTTGCTGTAGAGGAGAGCAGCATGAAGACGTTTACAGCTTCATACGAGAACTGACGTCTGGATATCAGAGCAGAACAGCACAATTCAGTCTCCTTCATCAATCTCTGATCAATGCTGAAGTCTCTGTGAGAGCAAAGTCTCCTTTAACAGACCTGAACACAAAATACAAGAAAACTAATCCAGGAGTCAGAAAAACACTAAATACAGCTTAAAAGCTTGAACATCTTTTATCTGGATACTTGATAAAAGTTCAGCTCCACACTGGTTCACTTTCATTCAAGATGTTCAGAGTGAAAAATGTCCAAGAATAAATGAGTTTATGTCCTAAATCCGATGTTTTCAGATGACTCTGACAGACGTAGACGTTAACGAAGCCGGTTCCCTCCTTCATCTGCAGATCCAGACAAAGTCTGCAGATGTTAACAGATGTTCAGTCTGGCTTTAACTCACACTTTATTACAACTGACATCATGTTTTCTCTCATCACAGATTTAGTGGTTGTGATCTCTCAGAGACTCACTGTGAAGTTATTGCGTCCGCTCTGAAGTCCAACCCCTCCCATCTGACAGAACTGGACCTGAGTAACAACTGGTCCCTGGGGGATTCAGGAGTGAAGGTTCTGTCTGGTGGACTGGAGAGTCCAAACTGTAGACTGGAGACTCTGAGGTCAGTTCATGGAGACGTTTACACATTTATCCACTTATCATCCTCCAAACATGTGACAAAACTACTTTAATTCAAAACATATTCAGGAAATATATTTGAGATGAAGAAATGTTTGTGTTTTTTTTAGGAAGGTTCTGTGTCTATAAAAGTCTGAAGATTGTTATATAAGAATATATATATATATATATATATATATATATATATATATATATATATATATATATATATATATATATATATATATATATATATATATGTATATATATATATATATATACATATACATATATATATATATATATATATATATATATATATATATATATATATATATATATATATTAGATGTAAACAGGAGAAAAAACTGTTTAAGAGAAAGTTTAACCTTGAAAAGTTTACTTAACATTAGCCCAGCACAGCAGGGGTCCGTTTCACAAAGCAGGTTTAGTGAAAACTCTGAGTCTGTTAACCCTGAAATGAGGGAAACTCTGAGTTTTCCGTTTCACAAAGGGAGGTAACTCAAACCAGAGAAAGAGAGGTAACTCTAGCCTGTTTCACAAAGAGAGGTAACTTAAGCTCTCGGTCAGTTACCGTAGTAACAGACTCTCTGAACCTGGTCAGTTACCGTAGTAACAGACTCTCTGAACCTGGTCAGTTACCGTAGTAACAGACTCTCTGAATCTAACCTGGTCAGTTACCGTAGTAACAGACTCTCTGAACCTAACCTGGTCAGTTACCGTAGTAACAGACTCTCTGAACCTAACCTGGTCAGTTACCGTAGTAACAGACTCTCTGAACCTAACCTGGTCAGTTACCGTAGTAACAGACTCTCTGAACCTAACCTGGTCAGTTACCGTAGTAACAGACTCTCTGAACCTAACCTGGTCAGTTACCGTAGTAACAGACTCTCTGAACCTAACCTGGTCAGTTACCGTAGTAACAGACTCTCTGAACCTGGTCAGTTACCGTAGTAACAGACTCTCTGAACCTGGTCAGTTACCGTAGTAACAGACTCTCTGAACCTGGTCAGTTACCGTAGTAACAGACTCTCTGAACCTGGTCAGTTACCGTAGTAACAGACTCTCTGAACCTGGTCAGTTACCGTAGTAACAGACTCTCTGAACCTGGTCAGTTACCGTAGTAACAGACTCTCTGAACCTAACCTGGTCAGTTACCGTAGTAACAGACTCTCTGAACCTAACCTGGTCAGTTACCGTAGTAACAGACTCTCTGAACCTAACCTGGTCAGTTACCGTAGTAACAGACTCTCTGAATCTAACCTGGTCAGTTACCGTAGTAACAGACTCTCTGAACCTGGTCAGTTACCGTAGTAACAGACGCTCTGAATCTAACCTGGTTACCGTAGTAACAGACTCTCTGAACCTGGTCAGTTACCGTAGTAACAGACTCTCTGAACCTGGTCAGTTACCGTAGTAACAGACTCTCTGAATCTAACCTGGTCAGTTACCGTAGTAACAGACTCTCTGAACCTGGTCAGTTACCGTAGTAACAGACTCTCTGAACCTGGTCAGTTACCGTAGTAACAGACTCTCTGAACCTGGTCAGTTACCGTAGTAACAGACTCTCTGAACCTGGTCAGTTACCGTAGTAACAGACGCTCTGAATCTAACCTGGTTACCGTAGTAACAGACTCTCTGAATCTAACCTGGTCGGGACCAGGTTTATTTCAGCGAACCTGGAGTTTCTCTCTGTCTCCTCCCTCAGTGGCGTCAATTCAGCCAATGGGTCTTTAGGAAATACACATCCGTTTTCTGCACCACGGACAGTAAGAGCAGAGTTAGAGAGCAGAAAAGGCGTATCTGACAAACGCAACGTATTTTATTCACTATGTCAGTGCAACACAGGGACATCCCAGTTTAACTTCAAACAGTTAAAGTCCAAATGCAAAAAGTAGAGGGAGAGTAAAAAAAAGTCAAATATTTCCCTTAAACAGATGTATAAGAGGATTTATATCTTACTTTGAGATGAACTTGCATAATTAATCCATCAGTGGCTAACAGCCTCGTTAATATATTCTGGACCCATCACTTGCCTTCTTTCTTTTTTTTTATTGCGTGGTTGTCTGCTTCATTTTAATTTTTGTAAGTTAGTAACTGTTAAGTTAGAAATCACTTCCAATAAATCACAGTGGGAGGAGCGGGGTGTAAGGTGGGTGGTCCACGGTGTGATGTCATTATTAATCAGCTGTGTGCCGCCGGTTGCGCCATAAGCGGAAGCGATCCGTGCGGTGACGTAAAATTGTCGGGAGAGTGATGCGGTACTGGTAAGAGCTCCGTTTATTAATGTGACGGGTTTTGTTTATACTTGCTGTGCTGGATCCGCATCTCGCGGCTGCGATCACTTGTGTGTGACATGGTTGCTGTCGCGCTGTCGGCACCTGGAGATGTGTGTGCGTTTGTTTGTGGGTGTGGCGGAGCACGCCGTTTAAGTTATGAATGAACATCGCGGCTCAAAACTTAAGACAAGATTAACTTTTTGTCTTTACTTGCAAAAGTGCAAACCAGTTTATTTTGTATTTGTAAATCCCCATTTAATTGTATTTAATTATGACAAATGATGACAATGATGATGACGATGGTTATTGCTTTTTGTTGTTATTGATTATATGATTCCGTTTGAGGTAATTAACTATTGTACTTGGATTTCATTTCTTTTTCACAGGTTTATAACCTGCTGCTACAACCCAAATGTACGTTGTACTGCCAGAGAAGCAGTACATTAATTTCAAGAAAATAAAAACAAAGAAAAGCTGAGTTATTCCTCGTCCACTCTCCCTACACCCTGTCCGGGGGGATTTTCAAAAAACCGGAACAGTTATAAACCAATTCCTGCTGCTGCACCGGATCTGTGCAGTGGATAAATAAAAAATAAATAAATAAATAAAAATAAAACAAAACAAAACACGTTCCAACTGCCATTAAAGCTGCACTGAACAAAAGAGTCTGCACTACACACAAAGAGTGGAACAAAGTCCCCTGTAGAGGAACCCACTGTTAGTGACAACCAGCTCCCAGTCAACGGCAAAGAAAAAAAATGGCAGACCTGGAGAAACTCAAGAGTGTGCGATCGAGGGCACAAGCTTCATTTACAAAAAGGAGTCACACCCTCACAAGATTTGAACTCTTGGAACCAAGTGAAATCCTGACTGAATGGAAACACTTTAAAGCAGACTTCTGCAAAGTATCAGACGCAGGATACGAATATGCAGAAGCCCTAAGGGAATCAAATGACGAAGAAGTCAGAGAATCAGCAACTCAAATTGATGAGAAATCCGCTGAGTGCGCCGACAGGTTCCTCGAGGTAAAGAAGGCCACCCAGGAAACCTTCTGGAATGGCTATGCTGAACCCACGTTCTTCATTCAAGCCAAGACGGCTGAGTCGGCCATTGTTCAGGCGGAGGAAGAAGAAATTAGTCCGCACCGATCATTAAAGGACCACCGACTTAGAATTAAAGGCTTGGACAGAGAAGTCACAGAGCTTGAAGAAATGCTGCTGGAATGGCAAGACCTCATTCCTGGTCTTAGAGCTGTGGATCTCCAAACCCGCTACAGGACATTAAAGAAAAGGGTCTTGGCTTTGTCTGACAAGCTTGCAATGGAGGGAGAGGATCCTGTGGACGTTGCAGGGAGGGACTCAAGACAGGACAGCGAGGCTGATGGCTTACTGACGTCAGGGGAAAACCCAGCACCCTCATCGCCCTCTAAAGGGCCCTCCAACCTCAAGCTGGAGGCCAGCGCAAGCACAAGAATCCAGCCCCTCCTCCAGCGAAGCAGCCCCAACATGTACCAGGGATCATTCGACTTAAGGCCCCAAATCAGCCTTGAGAGAGCACGGCTGCCCACATTCACTGGTGACATGAGGGACTACTACCGCTGGAAAGCAGAATGGGAGAACCTGCAACAACTTGGAAATCCACAAGGGGCAGACTGCGTGAGGAAGTTCCACCTGCTTGGGAGCCTCAGTGAGAACGTGAAAAAGGACCTTGTCTTGTCCAGTTGTGGATCCGCAGACGACGTCTTCAAATTGCTGGACAACAAATATGGAAACAAGTCCAAAATTGTGCTGATGATCTGCAACGAGGTTCAGTCTCTTCCTCCTGTCAAAGGAAATCATTCCAGGAGGACGATTGAATTAATTCAGGCTGTGGAGAGAGCACTTTGTAACCTCCAGATCCTTGGAGAAGAAGACGCAATGAAGAACCGCATTGTCGCCCAGTCCCTAGAGAGCAAACTTCCCAGTTCATTAAAGAGGGAGTGGATTATGCACAAGGCCGACCCTGCAAACCAGTTCTCCACGCTGAACCATTTCGACTGCCTGCTAAAATTTCTGAAGAAACAGGAGGAAATCCTTGAGGAGTTGGATCAGCTGGAGCCAAACCCCGCGGAGAAAAGCACTGTGGAAAAGGGCCCGTCAGACACTTCGGAGAAAAGGCTGAAAAAATCGTTCAGTAAATCTACTGCAGGCTTGATGGACTGTCCCAACTGTGCTGTCTGCGGCGATAGCTCACATACTGGCAAGCTCTTTGCATGCAAGACCTTCAGGGACCAAGACCTCTCCAGCAAGCGAGCTCACTTAAAAAGGCTGGGGTTGTGTTCAAAGTGCCTACGGTCACATGATAAGGATGGCAAAGGGTGCACTACAAGATTCCTCTGCCCAAAACAAGACTGCAGGAAAGGAGGAATGTCAGACCATAATTACCTTCTGTGTCCGAAGCCCTCTTTTCCGAAGAAAGACACCGACAGTCAGGATCACCGCACCGTAAAACCAGGAGGAAAGAAGCTTGGTCTCACTGAAAAGCAGGAGGGGTTCCTGGCTGAACTCACCCCAGAGCAAAGGGAAAAATATAAAGAGGCATTTTCTAACAAAATATCCTCAACGGTGTGCACCAAGTCTGGTGATACACTGAGGGAACATCCAGTCGTGATGATGCTGATGAAGGTGACAACAAATTCCGGCTCTCTGATTGGAACTTTAATAGACCTCGCCTCTGATACGAATTACATAACCAACAAAGCAGCCGATCGCCTTGGATTGCACGGCGAGACAATCAAGCTCATCGTTCACGGCATCGGTGGGATGAAAAAAACGGTTGTGACCAAACGGTACTTTCTGCGGCTAAAGGTCAAGACACCCAAAGGAAAGGTGGCCGAACACAAAATCCTCTGCTATGGGCTAGAAAACATTGCTGAGGTGACTCAACCCGTTTCCCCCAAACAATTGCAGAAATTCTTCCCCAATGTCACTAGAGACGAGCTGGCTCGGCCAACAACAATTGACCTCCTCATTAGTCACCGTGAAGGTCGTCTTGTTCCCCAGCCGACTAAGATCATAGGTGACCTCGTCCTCTGGGACGGACCGTTGGGAAAGACCGTTGGTGGAACTCATCCTAACCTCATTGAAACCGTCGACCTGGCTGTGCACCGATCTGAGACTCATCTTGCAAGAACCATGAGAGCAGCCTCTATGGCGTACAAGGAGACAATTATAGCCCCAGCAGAGGGAGACAAAATAGCGCGAACCACAACAACCACCAACAAGGAGGTGCTTGAATGGTTTAAATGGGACAGCATTGGCGCGGCCTGCACTCCCCTGTGTGGCAGCTGCAAGTGTGGAAAGTGTCCTCCTGGAGGGAAGGAAATGACCCTCAAGGATGAGAGAGACCTAGAGAAAATAAAGGAGTGTCTCACTTATGTGTTAGCAGACAAACACAGCAGTTCCCCCCATTGGGACGCAGCATATCCTTGGAGAGCAAACCCCTCAACATTGCCGGACAACCGATATGCTGTGGAGGCAACATTCATAAACATGGAGAGGCGTCTGGAGAGGGAACCTGCATGGAAAAATGCTTACACAGAGCAAATCCACGACATGGTCTCGAGAGGAGCTGCCGTCAAACTCACCAAGGAGGAACTGGAATGCTGGAAAGGGCCAAAGTGGTATATTAGTCACCTGGTTGCGCCAAACCCTCACTCTACTTCAACTCCTGTGAGGATCGTGTGGAACAGCAGCCAGGAGTTCCGTGGGGTAAGCCTGAATGACCTCCTTCACAAGGGTCCCGATGTCCTCAATCCAATCAGAGGAGTCCTCCTGAGATTTAGGAGTGGACTGCATGCCGCACTGGGCGACATTAAAAAAATGTACAATTCGGTGTGGTTGAAAGACAAGGAGGTCCACCTCCACCGATTTCTTTGGAGAGACCATCCTGAGGATAACATCGAGGTCTTCGCTGTTGTTAGAGTGAATATCGGGGACAAACCGGCAGGATGTATCGCTCAGGTTGCGATGAGGGAGACAGCCAACCTTCCCCAGTTCACCGAAATGGTAGAGGAACGTAGAGCTCTCATGGAGGACAGCTATGTGGATGACATCCTCACGTCACACAACGACCCTGAAACCCTGGAAAGAATAACCAAAGGGGTAGAGGAAATCTTGAATGCCGGAGGTTTCGCCCTCAAGCCATGGGTCCTATCATGCCAAAGTGGGAGGAGTGAGATCCCGGCTGACTCCAGTCCAAAATCCCAATCACGGAAGACGCTAGTGCTGCCTAATCAGTTGCATGAGGAAGACAACAAAGCACTGGGGGTCGGATATGAGCCTGAGACTGACAAACTGCGTTTGATGACCTCGATAAACTTCTCAAAGAAACGTGGAAAAATGAGAACGGGTCTCGACCTGCGGGTGGAGGAGGTCAGGAGAGGAACACCAGAACCACTCACGCGACGCATGTTGTTAAGCCAGATTGCTGCATTTTATGACCCAATTGGTCTCGCCTCACCAGCCAAACAGAAGGGTGCGATGCTAATCAGGGAAGCTTTCCAAGAAGCCAGCAGAGACAATCCACCCACAGACACGTGGGACATCCCCCTCTCACCAAGGCTCCGGGAGGCCGCAATCACACTCTTTGAGGAATATGTGAAACTTGGTCAAGTCAGGTTTGACAGAAGCCTCACCCCTCCTGAAACCATGGGTCCGCCAACTGGCATCACCTTCTCGGACGGGAGCGAATCTTCTTATGGAGCTGTGCTTTACCTCCGGTGGACGACGCTAAACAACGTTGTTGTAAAGCTGGTGGAGTCTAAGGCCAAACTGACCCCACTCGACCAAAAAGGAGATGCCATCAAAGCAGAACTCTGCGGGGCAGTCTTCGCCAGCCGGTAGAAAAAATACTTTGAAAGACACTGTCACATAAAGGTAGAGCGCTGGTTTCACTTTGTGGACAGTCAAACCATCCTGGCGGCCATTCAAAAGGACAGTTATGGCTACCAGACCTTTTTTGCCAACCGCATTGGTGAAATACAAAAGAACGGACAAGTGGAAGACTGGAGGTGGGTCGAAGGCAAATGCAACATAGCTGATATCGTCACCAGGGGAGCCACTTCTGAAGAACTCAATGAGGAGTCACGGTGGCAGAAAGGCCCAGAGTTCCTGAAATGGCCAGAAAGTGATTGGCCTACAAAAACGGCCAGTGAGATAACATCCTCTGCTGCTGAAGACGTCAAAAAACTTCAGCGGAAGGCGTTCTCGGCAGCCGTCACCAGAGCCTAGTCAAGACAGAAAAATGGCGCTGGAACATCTGACTCCAAGGCAGACGTCGAAGGTGACGAGGTCCAACGAGAGACTCAGACTGGCGAAAATCCAACATCTGTGCCGGCGAGGAGGAAAAGACGCTGGAGCATTGGGCTGGTCAGCCTTGTGGAGCCACAACGCTTCAGCGCACTGGGAAAGCTGTGTGGAGCTGTAGCCTGGGTTCGACGAGCAGCGGAGACATGGCTGAGAAGGCGGCCCCCCCTGGACTCGCCAAAGTGGGAGGCAAGTGGCTCAACACTCTCTGCAAAGGAACGAGCGGAAGCCTTCCGAGACCTTGCCCTTGCAGCACAAGATGGAGTAGAATTCCAAGACTCGACACTGAACCGCCTGGTTGTTCACACGGATGTAAACACAGGACTTCTTCTTTGTGGAGGCAGAGTCCAGTCCTGGAACGAGGATGGAACAGCTGTTCCCTTGATACCGTTCCACTCTTGGCTAGCCACCCTGCTAGCAAGAGAAGCCCATGAATCGAACCACGAAGGTGTCGCTGCCACATTGTTGCGCACAAGAAAAAGGGCGTGGATTCTACAAGGCCGGAGAACGGTAAAGAAGACCGTAAACAGCTGTGTCATGTGCCGTAAGCAAAAGGGAAAGATGTGCCAGCAGATGATGAGTGACCTCCCTCCGCAGCGTTCACAGCGTTCTTCCCCTTTCGAAAACACCACACTCGATCTCTTTGGTCCCTTCGAGGTGAAAGACGCTGTGAAGAAGAGGACTGGAAAGAAAGTGTGGGGCATAATTTTCTGTTGCATGGCGTCAAGGGCAGTTCACGCTGATTTGGTTGATGACCAGTCATCTGACAGTTTCCTCCAGGCCTACTCCCGCTTTGTAGCCTTGAGAGGCCACCCACGACGGCTTTGGTCGGACAGGGGGACTAACTTCATTGGAGCCAAACCTGCCTTACGTGAGTTGCACAAATATCTGGACACCTTGCGAGAAGCGTCCATCGAGAATAAAGCAGCCCGGAACGGAACTGATTGGGCATGGAATTTCCATCCAGCCGATGCACCCCATCGAAACGGAGCCGCAGAAGCCGCTGTAAAGCTCCTGAAGAGAGCTCTCATAAGCCTTGGAGGAACAACGGGATCACTCACCTGGGGGGAACTCCAGACCCTATTCTACCAGGCAGCTAACCTCACAAATGAAAGGCCAATCGACGCTAGGGCGCAGGTACAAGAAGACGCAGTTGAGTACCTGACCCCCAACACCCTGCTTCTTGGACGAACAGGACTTGGAGGAGACACAGGTGGGCTTACCATGGGCACCCACCCCTGGCGCCGACTTAGGACCATCCAGATTGGAGTGGACATGTTTTGGAAGAAGTGGAGTGAGCTCGCTGGACCAAACCTGTTCATTCGTCCAAAATGGCACCGGACTAACAGAAATATCAAGGTCGGCGATATCGTTTGGATAGCGGACCAAAATGCCCTACGGGGACAGTTCCGCCTCGGACGGATCCAGACTGTATACCCAGATAGAAGGGGACTCGTCAGGGATGCAGACGTGAAGACATGTGCAGGCCTCCCTGCCTCGCTGGCAGGTGGACAACCGAGAAAAAACTCTCAGTCTCTGGTAACCATCATCCTGCGAAGAGATGTGAGGAGATTGGTGCTCCTGATCCCGGCGGAAGACCAGTAACTCCAAGACATCATTGGCTGCCATCACCCAACCCCCCTGATCCTGCAGGCACTGCCTCAGGAGGCCCCCTCCTACTCTCTCTCTCTCAGGCTGGTTGGTATGTGTCTGTGCTGCCTCCGCCACCACTTGCACCATTACACGAAGAAAGAAGATGAATACACACCCCAACCAATCCCGACAGAACACAACACATCTGTCGGGGAGGTGCCTGAACAGTGACAGTTGCACCCCTTCTTCGCGATCAACACTAACCTGCATATGTACTTTGAAAAAAAAAAAAAAAAAAAAAAAAAGAATGTAACTTGTAACTTGCTATGTGTAAACGTGTGACCTCTTGAATCTCATGATCAGTCGGTCAAGTGGGAGGTGTTAAGTTAGAAATCACTTCCAATAAATCACAGTGGGAGGAGCGGGGTGTAAGGTGGGTGGTCCACGGTGTGATGTCATTATTAATCAGCTGTGTGCCGCCGGTTGCGCCATAAGCGGAAGCGATCCGTGCGGTGACGTAAAATTGTCGGGAGAGTGATGCGGTACTGGTAAGAGCTCCGTTTATTAATGTGACGGGTTTTGTTTATACTTGCTGTGCTGGATCCGCATCTCGCGGCTGCGATCACTTGTGTGTGACATGGTTGCTGTCGCGCTGTCGGCACCTGGAGATGTGTGTGCGTTTGTTTGTGGGTGTGGCGGAGCACGCCGTTTTAAGTTATGAATGAACATCGCGGCTCAAAACTTAAGACAAGATTAACTTTTTGTCTTTACTTGCAAAAGTGCAAAGCAGTTTATTTTGTATTTGTAAATCCCCATTTAATTGTATTTAATTATGACAAATGATGACAATGATGATGACGATGGTTATTGCTTTTTGTTGTTATTGATTATATGATTCCGTTTGAGGTAATTAACTATTGTACTTGGATTTCATTTCTTTTTCACAGGTTTATAACCTGCTGCTACAACCCAAATGTACGTTGTACTGCCAGAGAAGCAGTACATTAATTTCAAGAAAATAAAAACAAAGAAAAGCTGAGTTATTCCTCGTCCACTCTCCCTACACCCTGTCCGGGGGGATTTTCAAAAAACCGGAACAGTAACACTGCAGAGCGCACTTTTTTTTTAACTTTATTTAAAACTTTATTTAAAAGTTCCAATTACAGTCAGAACATTGACCGTGGACAGTCAGGCATCAAGGAATTAAATAAACAAATACAGTATGAGACATAAAGTGGATGAAGTGCATAAGTCATTACATAAGTAACATAAATATAATAAAATAAATCAATTTAAATAAAAAGAAAGAAAATGGCAGGACATATATTATATCTGCAGAGCGCACTAAAAACGAGATTGATAGCGACCACTGTCGTCAGGGACGCTGGGACATTTCAAGATATGAGGGGGGGGGGTACAAGTGTTGGGATAGATAATACCTACTGAAATCCATCATGTTGTTCTGATATGCATTTGTAGTTATTTTATATGTATGAAGTAATAGAATACATCAATACAAATAGATAGAGTAATTCCATAAATGTATTTAAAAAAAACCATTTACATTCTCCCCTGAAGCCGAGGTGTGGCAGCTGCCGTACCCTGATCTAATTGACAATAAAATTTCATTTTTGTTTTTCAAAATCTGCTCTCATACTCGCCATATGCACGTATTAACGCTTCTAACTCCAGTGGCGTGAAGTATGTGGATCTTCAGATGCAAACTAACGTTTCCTCAAAGGGATTTTGTAAATTGAAAAGATAAATAAAGTTAAAAAGAAAAAAAAGAAAATGTATGTCGCTCTTTTGTGTCGCCGGTTGCCATGGTGAATCCTTGTATCAGCGATCTACTGATGATGGCTTTTTATTTCCCTCACGCTCGCGCTTAACTCCCGGTGAAACTACTTAGAGTTGAGTAAATTACCTCAAATCCGCTGTTCTGGAACCGAAAACTCAGAGTTTCCGATCTCAGAGTAGATCAACAAAGAGTTCAGGATTAAACTCAGTGTTTGTTGAACCTGCTTTGTGAAACGGACCCCAGGCCAAAGTACATGTTTGTACTTTGTACTTTCTTGTGTTTGCAGCTGCAGGTTTTGTCATGAGTTGATATTCCAGAACCCAAATGCAGGAAACCCAAAGGTGACAGATGGCAGCAAAGTCCTTTATTTAACAAAACATCAAAACCCAGAGAAAGTCCTCTAACAGAAATGAGAGAATGGTGAAGATGAGTGGGAGGCGTCAGACTGACAACCAGCCAGGACTGAAAGAGAGCAGGAATGAAGACAGACGGACCAACAGCCAGGAAGAGACACATGTCCTCTCAAGGACTGAGGAGACACAGGTGCAAACAATCAGGATGGACGGGTCCAAGGGGAGTCAAAGAAAGAACTAAACAAACAAGGATGTTCTTTCAAAATAAAACAGGAAACAGGTCACCAACAGACCCAACCTAGTAATAGTTTAGTAGAGGGTGCAGATACTTTTTTCATGACACTGTCCGAGCATGACAGTCGTCTGACCTTCTATGTGGGGGCGCAGTAACTCCTAAAGGGACAGTAGCGATGACCGCGACATCCTGAAGTTCTCACGGCATTCCTCCGGGACAACTCCTTCGTTTTCAGAGTTTTCTCACCAGCGAGCGGTTCACCCTGGTCGGATCCAAAGATGACGCCGACGCCGTTGCCAGGCAACCCTTTGTCTTGGTTGGAGATAAAGTTGATGTAAAGTTGCAGAGCTCCGAGCATTCCTTCTATTCAATTCAATTCAATTCAATTTTATTTATATAGCGTCTAATACAACAGAGTTGTCTCTAGACGCTTTACAGAGACCCATACCCAGAACATGACCCCCGAGCAGTTATTACATAAACAATGGCAGGTAAAAACTCCCCTAGTGGGAGAAAAACCTTAAGCCAAACAGTGGCAAGGAAAAACTCCCCTTTAGGAGGGAAGAAACCTTGAGCAGGACCAGGCTCATCAGGGGGGACCCTCCTGCCGAGGGCCAGACTGGTGGGTCAGGGACGGCAACAGCACAGCAGGCAGGTGGAAGCAGCAACGGGATGACCGGGGGTGGGGACCGCAGGCCAGCACACAGTTCCCGAAGCTCCGGCCCAATCAGCAAGTCCCAGGTTGGGGTGCAGGGTCAGGAAAAGACTTGTGCTCCGTAATGCAAGCTACAAGCCACCCATGGCCACCTGCAGGACAAAAGAGAGAAAAGGGAGGAGAAGGGGGGGGCAGCAACGGGATGACCAGGGGTGGGGACCGCAGGCCAGCACGCAGCTCCCGAAGCTCCGGCCCAATCAGCAAGTCCCAGGTTGGGGTGCAGGGTCGGGGAAAGACTTGTGCTCCGTAATGCAAGCTACAAGCCACCCACGACCACCTGCAGGTTCCGGTGTCCGGCAAAGGATGCTGCAACATGGACAAAAGAGAGAAAAGGGAGGAGAAGGGGGGGCCAGCACAAGAAACCACAGGAGCGACTCTGACACACTAAAGTTTACACTACCTAGAGATTTACCAACACCAGCTAGAGGTTTACTAAACACTAACTATAGGCTTTACTAAACAGAAATGTTTTAAGTTTAGTTTTAAAGGTGGAGGTGGTGTCAGCCCCCTTAACCCAGATTGGAAGTTGGTTCCATAGTAGTGGCGCCTGATAGCAGAACGCCCGCCCTCCAAATCTACATTTAGATACTCTAGGAACTACGAGTAAACCTGCACTCTGAGAACGGAGAGCTCTGACAGGAACATAAGGCACTATCAGGTCTTGCAAATAATGCGGAGCTAAGCCGTTTTGGGCTTTATACGCAAGTAATACAATTTTAAATTGGATTCTGAATTTTACGGGTAACCAATGGAGCGACGCTAACACTGGAGAGACGTGGTCTCTCCTGCTAATTCCTGTCAGTACTCGTGCTGCTGCATTTTGGATCAGCTGGAGCATATTCAGCAAATTACTTGGACATCCTGCTAACAACACATTACAGTAATCTAGTCTAGAAGATACAAACGCATGAACTAGTTTTTCTGCATCACTCTGTGAGAGGATTTTCCTAATCTTTGCAATATTACGGAGATGGAAAAAGGCTATTTTACAAACCTGATTGACATATGGTTTAAACGACAAATCCTGATCGAAAATAACACCAAGATTTCTCACAGTTGCACTGGAAGCCATCGCAACACCATCTAATCCCTTCCTAAGATGCTCTGGACCAAGAATGATAACCTCTGTTTTATCTGAATTTAGAAGCAGGAAATTTCTAGACATCCAGTCCTTGATGTCCCTAAGACATGCCTGAAGTTTAACTAACGGTTCTGTTTCATCCGGCTTCATAGACAAATAGAGCTGCGTATCATCAGCATAACAATGAAAGTGTATGCCGTGATTCTGGATTATACTTCCCAACGGCTGCATGTATAAACTGAACAAGATTGGCCCTAGCACTGAACCCTTCCGGCTCAGAAATTTCAGACCAAGCATGAGGCTTTCAAATGTATTATAGTTGCACTTGGGTTCAATTTTTGTTTGGAGACCGGAGTTATAAATTGCTGCGACTCCTCCGCCTCGGCCCGTGCTTCTAGGAATGTGATGATTAAAGTAGCCGGGCGGAGTTGATTCATTCAAACTAACATACTCTTCCTCCTGTAACCATGTTTCTGTTAAGCAGAAAATATCACTCCTGCTCTCTGTAATTATATCATTTACTAACAGAGACTTAGAGCTTAATGATCGTATATTTAGTAGTCCGCATCTAATTTTTCGGTCTGTAATTGGTACCAAATGTGCATTGGTTTTAATTTTTACAAGGTTATCTTGGTTAACGCCTCTATAACGCTGCACCTGGTGAACTTTTGGAGGGCGGGGAACTGCTACCACTTCTATTTTGCTAGGCACCTGGCCAGAGTCGCCAATATCATGTAATCCTACAGTTTTAGAGTCGCTAATTACATAATGCAATCCTACAGTTTTGTTGGCAGGCGTTGGTCCTTGAGAAGCAACAGATGTGTCGCTGAGCCCTTTAAGACTACCCTTCCTCCGAACCGTCACCCAGCTGCCCTGCCTGGCCGGCTGCCGGGGAGCTGCAGGGGAGCGGTTACGCTCAGCTGCTACGGGCCGGTCCGCAGAGGATTCTATCGGACTATGGTCTGGTTGGCCAAACCGGACCTCTAACTGACTAAGCCTCGCCTCCAGCCCTGTTAAACTACAGCTCTGCATCCTGGCCTGGACCCTGCATTGTCAGGGGGAGTGTCTGACAATGCTCCTCTGCTCCTCCACATAATACAGCAGTTGTGAATGCAAATGAAACAGATGAAAAGTGTTTGCACAAACGTAAAAACCAGCACTACTTTAACAGCATCCATCATGATCACAGCGGCCAAACAAACCGTAAACTCATGACGCTGGTGACGTTTCTGTCCATAATGTGACGTTCTGAAGCCTAAATGTCAGTTTCTCTCCGTTTACAAGCAAACGTGAAGACGGAGGTTTTAAAAATCTCCACTTTGGCCGGAGTTTTCAGGAATGATGGTTTTTGGAGACTTTGAGCTTCGTTTTGGTGTAAACGAACGGCTAAAACTCATGAAAACAGCAGCGTTGTTGCTGCGTGTAAACGAGGCCTCAGACCTGGACAGGTTGGACTGACGGCTACAGGTGGAGCGTCAAAGTGATCGTCCTGACAGGAAGTGTCTTAGATCCTCCCGTGTGGGTTTAATTCACAAATGTCCTTTAATCAAGCAGATCATTAGTTGTTCAAGCAAAGACTTTTCAAGTGCAAGCGATACAGAACCTGATGTTTAGTTTCACACAGACTTCAGAATCTGTTGAATTAGTCTGATAAATATACAGAATTCAATCATTCTTATCTTTAACTAACAGTAAGATATTAACTGATAAACTCAGTTGTAACAGAATTATTAGGTGTTTGCAAGTTAATTCAGATTATAAATGACACATTACTAAAAGTAAAGTATTTTAATATCTTCTGCTCTCAGAAAACATCATTTTAACTCTTTATAACATACAAGGATCATTATGATAAAAACCTCAGGAATCCTGCATAAATGATATAAAACTGGACACATGATATAAAGTCCAGCAGTTCTCCACAGATCCATTCTGGTGTTAATAATTGTTGCTAGATCAGCTTCTGATCTCTAAACTGCTGCTTTGAACAATATTTGAACATCAACACTAATCAAAAGGATTGGTGTGTATGTTGGTGTTTTCATCTTAATCTAGTGTCAGACTTGGACCAGAAAAGCTCAGGATGTTCAGTAAAGGTGAACATGTCAGAGGAACAACCAGGAACCCACATCATGGATGTAACAAAAGTGTAAAACCTGTTTTATAAAGTCCAGATACGGTGGTGACCCACATGGACCTGATGACAAAGTTTATATTTGAAGAAACACTTCTCTGATGAAACTGGAACATGTTTTACTTTCTGTTCAGGTTGCAGCGCTGCAGTCTGTCAGAGATCAGCTGTTCTTCTCTGGTCTCAGCTCTGAAGTCCAACCCCTCCCATCTGAAACTTCTGGACCTGAGTGGGAACACGAACCTGCAGGATTACGGAGTGGAACGTCTGAGTGGATTTCTGGAGAGTCCAGACTGCAGACTGGACACTCTGAGGTCAGACATGTTTTAGTTGTGTGTTCAGATGAATCTGATGTGAAAGTTGTGTTGACACTAACCTGCAGACATCAGGCTGATCTTCTACTGATCCACACTGACCATCTGACTGCTCTGAGTTCTTCTTCTCTGGTGTCTTTGTTCAGGTTGAAGTGGTGCGGTCTGTCAGAGATCAGCTGTTCGTCTCTGGTCTCAGCTCTGAAGTCCAACCCCTCCCATCTGAAACTTCTGGACCTGAGGGGGAACTTCAACCTGCAGGCTGCAGATGTGAAGCAGCTTTCTGATCTGGTGGAGAGTCCAGACTACCAGCTGCAGACTCTCAGGTCAGTGCAGGTTGGACTCGGTTCTGCTGCTTCCAGCAGTTTTCTACTAAAACCAGTTGGTATCAAAGATCAGTGTTTCCAGTGAAGCTACAGCTTCTCAGCAGCTGCTTTCCTCATGAAGCTGTGAGAGGAGGATGATGACAGGCTGCAGGATTGGACAGAAACACAGAGACAGCAGTCGGCCAATCAGAGGGTCCAGATGTTTGTTGTAGACCAGTGTTGTGCTGGTGTTCACGTGTCCAGAAATAAAGGTGTATTCCAGCTGACGGCCTTCCAGGATGTTCAGACACACAGCTGCTCCACTGCAGCTCTGAACTCTGAAGTCCTGGATGTGCTGATGGAGGAATCTCTGCAAACACTCATTAATCTGCTCTCTTCTTTCTTCTTCCCTCTACAGCTGATGGAGGGATCTCTGCAAACACTCCTTTATCTGCTCTCTTCTTTCTTCTTCCTCTACAGCTGATGGAGGGATCTCTGCTAACACTCCTTTATCTGCTCTCTTCTTTCTTCTTCCTCTACAGCTGATGGAGGGATCTCTGCTAACACTCCTTCATCTGCTCTCTTCTTTCTTCTTCCTCTACAGCTGATGGAGGGATCTCTGCTAACACTCCTTTATCTGCTCTCTTCTTTCTTCTTTTCTCTACAGCTGATGGAGGGATCTCTGCAAACACTCCTTTATCTGTTCTCTTCTTTCTTCTTCCTCTACAGCTGATGGAGGGATCTCTGCAAACACTCCTTTATCTGTTCTCTTCTTTCTTCTTCCTCTACAGCTGATGGAGGGATCTCTGCTAACACTCCTTTATCTGCTCTCTTCTTTCTTCTTCCTCTACAGCTGATGGAGGGATCTCTGCAAACACTCCTTTATCTGCTCTCTTCTTTCTTCCTCTACAGGTTGTGATGAGAGTGTCCAGGATGGACGAGTCGTGTCCTGATCGTCCTCAGAGTTGAAGCAGCAACAGTTTGTGTGGAAAGTCTCTGACTGGACCGTGATGAAGATGAAGATGAAGATGAAGATGAAGATGTACATAGTTTCTGAATTCCAGCATTCTACAAACTTCTCATATATTCATGTATTTCATGTTAAGTAAAAAAGCCTTTATTAGGGCCTGAGCACTTGCAGTGCGAAAGCCCTATTGTATCGGTAGGAATTATTTTCCTTTTTTTTTTTAATTATTTTTCAAATGAAATGAGGGTCTTTTTTCCCCCTAAACGTGCCCCAAAAGTCACCAAATTTTGCACCAAGCCAGGCCTGGTGAAAACTGTGATATTTAATGGTTTGCATTAGTGGGCGTGGCCTAACGGCTCAACAGCGCCGCCTAGAAAACTTTGTGCCTCAGCCCCACGATACGGTTTGACGTACATGCACGAAAATCGGTACACACCTGTATCATGTTGCAACTTAAAGAAAAGCCTCTTGGCGCCATGGCCCAAACCCAACAGGAAGTCGGCCATTTTGAATTAATCATGTCATTTTGGCACAATTTATGCCATTCCTTCGGCAGTTAAAACGGCCCGAACCGTAAAGTGCACCCAGGTGTGTTATACATCAAAATGTGCGTCTCCATCCTGCGAAGATGCGCATTACTTAAAAGTCCAAATAGTGTGATTTCAGCTTGTCAGGTGTGAATATTTTCTGGTTTCTTAAGTCCTCCGACAGTAAACTGAATCTCTCTCACTTAAGACACAAATGTAATGTGCTTTTGTTAAACAACATTTTTGTGTTAAAATGTTTTGATTCATGTCCCTATATTGTATGTCCTAATATGTCAGGAGGGGATCTTTCAGGTTCTGTTTTTAATAAAACTGAAAACAAAAATGAAGTCTGTTGTACTGTTTTCCCCCTAGCTTTATACAGAGGGGCAGAGCGGAATCTTCTTTGTACCAAATTCATCTACAAATGTTTGTGTGAAGTATGTGTGAAAAGTTCTGGAGGTGTTTCATGTGTGTATCTGAAGTCTTTGTCAAATGAAATGTGGAACTCCAGGTGCTCAGTTGGTGTCCAGATAACCAGCTTGCAGCTCTGCTGCCCCAGGCACATCACTGCCAGCTGGACCTGAAAGAATAAATATAAAAGAAGCTTACAGTTTGTCTTAATGAAGGTTCACAAGTAGCCTACCTGTCACATTAGTTCATAGATTATAAGCAGTACTCGAGTTGTAAAAAAAAATCAGGGGGGATGGTGGATTTTATCATATTGGGACAGATAATCTGTGCTGATTACAAATAATATAATATATTACAAATAATAGCACTGACCAAAACAGCTGCAGAAATACTGCAGGAATGACATAGCAGCAGTTAAATGCAGCCTTCTGTAAGCTTTAAATATCCACTGGGCTTACATCAAATACATCAAAACACAACAATAAAAAACAGTTTTCTGAACTTATCAATATGACTCTGTCCTTCACAGGATAAGTAACATGGATCACTGCAAAAACTCACAATCTTAACAAGAATATTTGTCTTATTTCTAGTTAAAATGTATCATTTTAGTAAAACAATCTCATTACACTTAAAACAAGACTCATCACTGGAAAAAACAACAATTTTCACCTGTTTGCAGTAGATTTTCACTTGAAATAAGTAGAAAAATCTGCCAATGGAACAAGATTTATTTGCTTGTAATGAGAAGATAAATCTTGTCCCACTGGCAGATTTTTCTACTTATTTCAGGTGAAAATTGTCAAATGTTATTTTTCTGGTGATGACTCTAAATGTTGAAATAGCAGTAAAACCACATTCATTAATGAAATGACATAAGGGATGGAAAGGGGGATGATTTGGACCGTGTTTATTTCAGGGGGGATCTCATCCCCCCTCATCTCCAGTACTGATTATAAGTAACAATATTTACCCACCTGGAGGAGTATCCACTTTGCCCATTGGGAAGAATGAGATACTTCTCATCTTCTAAGCATTTCTTCACTTCTTCAGGTCGTCCTCCCATCCCTCAACAGCAGGAGGCAGAGGTGAGATGATATTGTCCCGTTTGAGCTGTGACAGGTGATGTTTCCACATGTTTTATATCCCCAACGCTCGGAGAAAGAGGGTTAACGCGTTCACTCAGCATGGAAACAAACGCGGTTCTGGCAGCACCGGAAGTAGCTCCCACAATTCACGCAAAGCCTCATGGGGCGTAGGAATAAGGTGGATAATGTCCCCATTATACTGATCTTTGTTGTAGTAATAGCATGTGTTGTTTACGGTGGAGAAGAAGTTGTTCCTGTTCTATGTCCAATGTGCTGCTTTCACTGTATTCAGATGTTGTTAGTTCCAGTTGTTCATGTTCCTGTATCCATGGTGTTATGTGTCCATTGTTGCTTAATGTAGGTTGAGCTTTATCACTGAGCATTTGTGTTTGTGTTTGTGCTGTTACTTCCATTCCGTTCCAAGTCCAGTCTCTTCCTCTCCAGAGGAAACTCCTTCCAGCTTTTCCACTTCCTCTCTGCTCCTCACCATCAGCACCTCGGCCTCTTCTGGTGATCCATTAAGCTTGATGAATATCTTGCAGTTTCTAGTCCATGTGCTCTGGATGTTTTTCCTCCTCCTCAGGTAACGTGCTTTCTTAGCGACGTCAGCGTTGGTCTTAGTCAGATGTTCATGGATCTAAACATCTGTGGCGTCAATTCAGTCTTACTAAGGTACGGCAAGGTTACGAGTCACATTAACTAGAGTATCAACCAACACGTCCAGCAAATACTCATCACAGAAGTTTAGGTAGCTGATCTGTGTGGTCAAGAAAATTGGAACTTTTTACAATGCAGTCTCTCTCACTGCAAAAACTCTACATCTTACCAGGAATATTTGTCTTATTTCTAGTTAAAATGTCTCATTTTTAGTCAAAAAATCTCATTACACTTAAAACAAGAGTCATCACCAGAAAAATAACTTATTTAACCATTTTCACCTGATTCAAGTAAATTTTCTTTTGAAATAAGTAGAAAAATCTGCCAGTGGAACAAGATTTATCTTCTTATTACAAGCAAAACAATCTTGTTCCACTGGCAGATTTTTCTACTTATTTCAAGTGAAAATCTACTTGAAAATGGTTGTTTTTGAGTCTTGTCTTAAATGTAATGAGATTTTTTTGACTAAAAATGAGACATTTTAACTAGAAATAAGACAAATATTCTTGTTAAGATTTTGAGTTTTTGCAGTGTAAAATAACTAGTGAAATCGATCATGTTCTGATTTGCATTTGTAGTTATTCTATATGTATTAAGTAATAGAATAATCAATAAAAATAGACAGAGTAATTCCATAAATGTATTTAAAAAACAAACATTTACATTTAACCCTTGAAGCCGAGGTGGCGGCTGCCGGACCTTCATACGACTGACCCCTGGTAAACATCTGTGCCTTTAAGCATCTTGCCTATTTTAGGAGTGCAACCTTGTGCTTCCTGTTAACAGATCTCAGTATTACCGCCGGCTTGTCGTTGTTTCTTCTGGGTAGCGGGTGGCAAGCTTCCACCGGGTTGTAGTCCATAGCAAGACCTTCTGACTGCAGAAATGCAGCCACCTGTTGCTCGGTGGAGCTGTCCTCCAGCTCTCCCCGGGTTCCCCCTCGCTGCAGCCGTCACCGCCCTCGCACAGGACCGCGGTTGAATTAGCCCAGTTATGACAATATCATTTATTCTGGTGTATTGTTCCAGGTCCAAGACCCGACTTTCAAGAAAAAAAAAGGTAACACTTTACAATAAGGGTCCCTTAATTAACGTTAGTTAATGCATTATTAAGCATTAATTAACAGTTTAATAATAGTTAAATAACCATTATTATGTATTACTTAACATTAATTAGCATATTAGTTAATGCATTAATAAACAGTTAATTAATGCCTACTGCTCAGAGTTAATTAATACATTAGTAAGCATTAATAAACGTTACATGATGTAATTATTTATCCTTATGTATATATTAGTTAATACATAAGTAAAACGTTAATAATGTCCCTAGTAATCATTTACTAATGGTGTTTATTTGGAGTGAATATGCATTAAGTAACAGCTACCTAATACATCTACTAATCATTCACTAATGGTGTACATGTTTACTGGATGGGCATTATTAAACAACTATTTAGAGTCTTAAGTAATCATTTCCTAATGGTGCTGTGTATGTTATCAGGTAGCTTACCTGACCTTATGAACGGTAACCTGACATAAACCTTAATAAATGTATAGGAGTGGCTCATAACCATTACTTAACCATTAGTAAAGGCTTGCTGGACCCTTATTGTAAAGTGTAACACATGTATCCCTTAGGTAACACATTATTAATGCTTAACTGCCTCATAAGCATTACTTAACCATAATTAACCATTAGTAAAGGCTTGCTGGACCCTTATTGTAAAGTGTAACACATTTATCCCTTAGGTAACACATTATTAATGCTTAACTGCCTCATAAGCATTACTTAACCATAATTAACCATTAGTAAATACTATTCTGGACCCTTATTGTAAAGTGTAACACATTTATCCCTTAGGTAACACATTATTAATGCTTAACTGCCTCATAAGCATTACTTAACCATAATTAACCATTAGTAAAGGCTTGCTGGACCCTTATTGTAAAGTGTAACACATTTATCCCTTAGGTAACACATTATTAATGCTTAACTGCCTCATAAGCATTACTTATCGATAATTAACCATTAGTAAATTAAGCAATCACATATAAAGAAGTTTACACTTTTTATTTAAAACAAAATAAAACAGATTTTAACAGATAACATTTGTTATATGTATACATCTTATATATATATATATATATATATATATATATATATATATATATATATATATATATATATATATATATATATATATATATATATATACATCTGTGATAACAGATACGTAACAACAATTCACACAGAGGAGAGCTTTGAACAAACATTATTTAGTAACATAATACAATAACACAGTATGATAGGCTGGCATAATTTCATCATCCTTCATTTTATGTATTGTAGCAGAAATGACTTCAGTGGCCTTTATAACCTTGTTGCATCTTTTAGCAAAGTCTGCCACCGTCTCCCCCTTCTCCACCTGATCATATTCTTCTGGAGCAGCTATTGCGAGCTCGGCAATCGCTGCAGTCCTCACAATAGTAAGTCTGTCTACTCCATACTTCTCGAAGGATTTGGCCATATTCTTCCCCGTCTGGAAAATGGCAAGGACTTCCTTGTACCTCTTCACCACATCACCTGGTCCTCCAACTAATATAAACACACAAGAACAAGAAGGAATGTATCATTTGAATCATGAGATTGATGAGAAGAAAAAAACAAATCATTGTATTTTACTGTTAATGTTCAATGTGCCGCGAGACATAGGGGTGGGCGGTACACCGGTGTCATAGTCATCACCGGTGTGAAACTGCGGCACGACATGGATTTTGCAATACCGTCAATACCGTAATAAATCAATTATAAAATAATAAGCCTAAATAAGGCATTAAAAACGTCGGTGATATGCAAGGTTTGCTGCCGTGTTGTGACAGCAAGAGGTGGAAACACAAGCAACCTGTTTCATCACTTAAAAAACACGCACGCCCGTGAATATGAAGAGGCAACCCGGGCCAAAACGAGCGCAAGCGGGACCAGCAGCTGCTGCTGGGACCGCTGCTCCGCTGGTGCTGCTGAGCAGCACCAGCGGAGCACGTCCCAAGACTACACAGCTTTCACTGCAGGCATCGTTTACTGCTACACCTTACGACAAGAGTAGTTAGAAATGACAGGGCTTAAAGTATTCCGGCACCGTGCCGGATCTCCGGCGTACAGAGTTTTTTTTCTCGGCGTGCGAGTTTGACTGCTTTAAAAAAAAAAAAAAAAAAAGGTTTGAGAGAAAAAAAAAGTTTGAGTCAACCAAGTTCGTCTACCAATGGAATGAGAGGAAAGCAGCTCTGGCTCAACCAAACTAACACTAGCCAATCAGAAGTAGAGCTGGGCGGGTCTTTGACGGCACCAGAGCGCAGAGCGCTGTTTCAACCTGCTGGAATACCAATCACAGACTTCAAGATGGAGAAAAAATTAATGAATGTCGGTTTATAAGAATCTTTTTGCCCAGAAGAAAAAAAGAGTGACAAAAAAATACCCATAACCATGTTCTTCTCTCAAAAAACACACCTGTACCGCGGCTTTAGAAGAAAAAGACGCTACAGCGCGAGTCGGGATGCAGCGACTCAGAAGAGCAGTGAAATACGTGCGAGGCGGTGCGGATCTCCGCAATCTGAAGCTTTGTATAATAATTATTAAAAAAAAGGGTTGATACTATGTGAATATCACTTATCACGGGTTCTTTTTGGAACGTAACCCTCTCGAAAAAGCATAATACTCTCCCATGTCTCTTTTTGATTAGGACACTACCATTTTTTTTACTACCAAAGAGCGAAATAACCGAATCAAATTCCTTGTTGGACAATGTTCGAACCTGGCCAATAAAGCTGATTCTGATTCTGATTTACTTATTATATTATAAAAATATTAACCTTATTCACATAAAGGGACAGGACAGGCTACTCCTCCCAAAACGTACCAAAAAATACCGTGATATTATACCGTCACCGTTCAAAAGATGAAAAATACCGTGATATTAATTTTAGGTCATATCGCCCACCCCTAGCGAGACACACTAATCCCATATGTGACACCTCAACACAGTGTAGAAGGATTTTCTGGCACAACTTCACCAAGGTACATGGAAACACCATGACACACACAGGGAATTATCAAGGCTAAATTGGGAGAAAAAGAGGGGAAAATGCTAAATAAAAATGGACACATTTGGGGTGAATCATTTTTGGAAATGAACATTCATTTGGACCGTACTGGTCCTTCTGGTACATCCCTCTATCAGCGTGCAGGGCTTGAATTTAGCACTTGCCACTTGCCATTTGCGACCCAAATTCCTCAACTGGCGAGACAGATTTTCTTGCCTCTTGGCTAGTTAGAAAAATCGAGATTCCCAACTTTTGTGCCATTTATAAATCAAATTGAGATTCCCAATACTGTGCACACCATTGCACCTTTTTATTTTTTATTCTTGATGTCAACTCCGGGTGAACCGTCTGAGTCTGACTCTGAAGAATGAATAGTAAACAATCTGAAGAACAACTGGAGAAAATGGACCAATGCAATGTCTCATTTTGACCAGCAGGGGGCACACTGTATAGTTCCTTAAATGGTTTAGCTGGTGTCTTGTGGTTGTCTTAAGACAGGCTAGGTTGGTTGTTGTAGTCTTAATAAGACACTTTCGAGCTAATAATAAAAAGGCTGCTTGTTTTTAAATTCACTTGTTCGTTCTCATTTGGACATTTTTATCCAGCCCAGAATAAACACATTATTTATACAATACACCTGCTGCATTATAGAATATACAGACAGGACAGGATCAAAGTGTTACTTTGAAGGTGTAATGCTATATATTCCTCCATAAATGTTAGATTTACAATTAAGTAGTCAACTACTGAAATTAAATTATACAAGAACACATCATGCAATCTCATTTTCCACCAATAGTATAGTAGTACACTGAATGATAATTGTAGCGTATAGAAAAACAGGATTGATGTAATATGGTACTACGATGACTGCTATATACAAGTGATGTCGAAATACAAAAGTAAAGCAACGTTTTGGTTTTGGTTAGTAAAAAATCTGGTTGGCTAATAACTTTTTTCATCTACTAGCCACTTGGCTAGTAAGTCAAAAAGTTAATTTCAAGCCCTGTCAGCTTGTCATGAGAGATTGATCTACTTGTAGGGACAACAGACACATACAGCTCAAGCCAGCCAAGAAATACGTTTCACATACCCCGCAGGCGAGAGCGATGTTTGCTTTTCTTCGCCTTTTTCTCCTTATCCTGTCAGAGCTGGATTCAGAGCTGGATTCAGAGCTGGATTCAGAGTCATCCTCACTGTCGTCTTCACTGTCATGCTGCATCTCAGATCCCCTCATCGCTTCATCATCACTGTCTTCTCTTCTGGACTGTTGAGCCTCCTTGAGACATGTCAAAGCTATGGATGCAAGGATTGATAGTTGATTACATCAGTTTGATTGCTTATTGTATACAAACACCTACAACAACAAACACAGCTATGACACAACTTTCGCACCCACAGCGTACACACCCATCATTCTTTAACCTCGAGCATCCCTTAAAATTAATATACACTTTTTACCCATAGTCCAAATTTGCCTCATTGACTACCATCTCATAAAAGTGCAATAAAAATGTAATACATATTTATTTTCACTTTCACCACATAAAATCTTTTCAACAACTTCAGACCTAGCCATAGATATAAAGTTAATTATAATCTTTAAACATTATTTTTACAACTCCTGATTTTTTTGCGTGATTTTTTTAGGAAAATCACAAAATATGCAATATTTTCAAAAATTAGGTTCAAAGTGAAATATATTACAGCATTGACTATGTCAATAATTGATAACATTTATTTTGATGCATTATTATTTTTGGAACAATGATTGTTCATTTAAAAAAACTTACACTCTTTACCTTCATGTCCAAATTTGCCCCATTGACTCCCATTATAACCACATATTTTTTATGTACTGTAATTCTTACCTATTATAATTTTTTTCAGACGAATTCCTAATAAATCTAAGCCTCTTAGAACCCTTAACCCTTTCAGTTACATGACTGAGAAGTCAGTCTTTCAAATTTACCGACGTAAACTTCTTCTTCTCCATTATTCAAGTGTTACTGAGTCAAATATGCAGCATCTTTTTGAAAAGTTTACATTTTGTCAGAATGATGTATTTGTTATGACAACTCGAATTGTGAACTTTTCAAAAAAAGTGTCATAAAGTTAACATTAAGAGCTAACAGTTTAACGTAGTTAGATTAATCTTACCATGTTTTCCAGATGAATTTCCCTTTTCCGCTTTTTCCTTGTGCGTGGTTATCCTGGTCCTGCAGGTGAGACTCCGAGCTCATCCATCTGGAGACTCTTCTGTAGCTGGGGCCGCGGTCAGTGCGCGCAAAGAAAAAAGTGCGGCGTGCGGCGTTCAGGCCAATTCGGAACTAAGGCTTTTAACTAAGGCCTAATATTGGTGCTCCTAATCGGGAAATTCAGAGTCTTCTTGGAGAATCAGTTTTCTGACATCACACAACAATGTCTAATGTCAATGTCTGGAACGCTTTGAAGACAGAAATGGGAGTTTTCAATGGGGAAACCCAGAGTTCTGAGGTGTCATGAACGCAGCATTAGCGCGCACCAGAACTCAGGAGTTATCGCGGTGTAACTTGGGTGTAACCATAGACATATATACATGTATATATGTCTATGGGTGGAACTGCCTTGTAGGAGGAGCAGAATGTTCTGGCAGGACGGACAGTAATTTTAACAGGATAGCCATTTACCAAGCTGCACGTTTCATTTTAGGAGCACACGGCATGCGTGGGTTAAAGTTAGCAAACAAGTTGAGTGAGCTGACAGAAGGCAAAAAAAACACAAACACCTCAAACTAATTGAATAGCTCCAAAAGAAAAAAATACTGAGATGGAAAGTCAAGTGCAACCGGTGTCATCACAAAATGAAGCTGAAGAAAAAGATGGTGGATCTGTGGACCGATTTGAATGGTAGGTAACTTTGGCTAACATTGTGGGATAACTTTTTTGGTCAGTATTATTATTATTATTATTATTATTATTATTATTATTATTATTATTCGCCAGCTTGATTTCATGATGGACAACATTGCTGCATCCTCAAGAACCCTTTCAAGAATGGCAAAGCAACGGGAGGTCTGCGTGACAGCGATGGAGAGGCTGCATCATTCACTACGTTTACATGCAGTCAAAATTCGGGTTATTGCTAATATTCCGGTTTCTGAAACATTTGGAATATTCCGTTTACATGCGTGAGCAAACAGGGTTATCCCTGTATACATGGTAATTAATCATTCAGGATATCCCGATCAAACCAGCGACGCACGGAGAACGTGATGACGCAATTACCGTCATTTCTGCTTCTTCTTCCTGTATCCAAATTCAAAACAAATGCTGCTTCGCGCAACTTTTCTCCCAACTTCATGTAAATCTCGCTATCCCGGGACTTTCTACCGTCTACAAATGCAGAAATGTTCAAAAAGGGCTGGATGGATGAAGGGATGATGATGAGTGGCTGAGGCAGGTGTATGTTTGCGGGGACCCGGTGGTTTTTCCACACATCACCATCGCTGCTGATCTGTGACTCTATGCGCCCGTCTCACAGACAGTATAAAAAAAGAAGTGAAAAATATGAACGCTGTGCTTGCTGTTATTCCGGGAGGTCTGACAAAGGAACTCCAACCGCTGGACGTCGGTGTGAACCGGCCGTTCAAAGTGAAGCCTTTATGGTTCCGCGATAAATCGACGCAGATCCTACGCTGGAGGTTACGTAACCTCCGGCGTAGGCTCTGCGTCGGTTTAACGCGGGACCATAAATCAGCCTTAAGGCTGCAGCGGCGTGGGAGCGATGGATGACTGAGGGGGAACAGTTTCTCCAGGAGTGGAAAGCAGTGCAGGGGCAAGTTATGCCACAGTTTGCAGATAGATTGTTGATGCGTGGGCTAACGTGTCTGCTGGGACTATTTTGCGAGCTTTTGCAAAAGCCAGCATTTCGAGGCGCCGCCACGGAAAGACACTCTGACAGCGAGCAGAGCTCTTTAATGCCGAAACAGAGGATGAGACTTCGATGGGGTTGATTAATGTAAAAACTGAAATAAAGTAAATCAAACTAAGTTTTGCTCCGGCTCTAGTTTTAAAAACGCACACTTGCGTGCTTGTGTGTGTGTTCCGCGGAGCGTGTGTGTTAGTGTGTAGACGGCGCGCCGTGTGTGTGTGTGTTTTAAATACAAATGACACACAAAAATGAGGGTATGCCTTTCCACACAGCACGCCGAATGGTTGCGAAAATACGGTATTTATATATGAAATGTCAGAATAGGTAATTTTTTGACGACACACCAGGGTGCCGCGACACCCCGGTCGAGAAAGGCTGGTTAGAAGTACGTCCTGGACTCAAAAGACCAGGATTCCTTGCGAACAGAGCATGCGCAGAAAACAAATTCCTGTTCCGTTTGGTCGGGATATTCCATTTGGCGTTTATATGACTGAATATTCGGGTTTTAAAAGGAGTAACCCAGGGGTAATATTCAGGTTTTTAAAAACCGGAATATGAGCAAATTCGGGTTATTTAAAGTGTTTACATGGCCGTGCAAATTCGGGTTATTGCCAATATTCGGGTTTTAAAAGGGTTATTGATGCATGTAAACGTAGTCATAGAGAAGGACAGAGAATTGGGGGAAGGAGCATTTCGTGGTGATAGATGAGTCACTTCAGACATAAAAGAAAGGTAACTTTTTATATTAACTGCTACAAATTGTTAGGCTGCTAATTATGACTTAGTCTTGTGATGCCCAACGTTCAGGTCGAGACTGGACAAGACTTGAATGTCTGGGGAAGTTAGTGCAGGATTTTGTAATAGTGCTACCGCTGGTTGCAACCAGCTTCCTTGAAAAGGTAAAATAGGTAAAATAGGCAGGTTAAATAAGAGTTTTCTTTTTCCTGCTCCTTTCTGAACATGGATAAAGATGCAACTGTTTGCTATTTCCTTTGGTACAATTTGAATGTTTCCATGGGCAGAACAAGTAAATGAAATTAAATGAAAATCTGTGTTAGTCTTTCATCCTCAACCAATGATTGGTTAGCTCTGCTTTGCACACACTTTACCAGAAACGTCAGCAATGTTAGCAACAAAAGGCCCACCCTAAAACACTGTTGGTTGGTTTTGCAACACTGTTTTTTTTAAAACTCACAAAACGTTTCCACCCAGACACCCGCTTATTTTTACAAAATTGAGGTGGAACTTCCCCAGACAATCATTTTGAAATATTAGAGTTTGGAAACGAGACTAGTTATAACCACATCACCAATGTGGAAAAATTAATTAGTATATTCAAAGATTCAATATGTAAAATTTGATCAGAATTTTGAGGTAAAACATTACAAAATCATGTGCAATTATCAGAAATATGTTTAGAAAGAAGAGTTTAAATGTTATGTCAAAAACATTTACCAATTGAAGATGCAAAAAGGCACCAAAACCAAGCGCAACAGTAAAAGTTGGTGGTGAAGTGCAAATATGCGGCCTCCAGCAGGGAGCAGGGTGCAGATTTTTATTTTAAAAGTTGTACCAGCGCTCCTGCTCCATCCCGCTCCAATTTAGCTCCAGGGCCACCCATACCTGACCCACAACCAGCTTGTTTTCTAGCTGGATCTGTTTGTTATCGCAAAGTATGTAATTGATTAAATTATTATTCAAACTGTGGGAGGGAAGACATCTGACACAGAACTCATACTGGAATCTGACGATGCCAGGTTTGGGTTTAAGTGTACAACGCTGCTTTTTTGGACAGGTCTGTGAGCAAGGAGCAAGAAAATTCTCACCTGCTCTGTTTCCCTCACATGCTCTGGTCCACCATCCACATGTAGAGACCTATACTGTATTTTTTAGCCTGGTATTTGGCTGTACTTTGTGTGTATAAAAAGAGTTAAAAACTGCAAGATCTAACTGCTGTCTGAGCGTCGATCAGCTGAGCCAGAGCACAATGGGTGTGGCGCTACACAGCTGTAGCAGCATGTGTGTATGTTTTATAACATCGGCAAGAAAAAAAAACATTGTTGATTGTCTTCTCAATCGCAGTGAAACGATTGGATTGCCGATCGACAAAAGCCAAGTTGAAACAGCAGCCCATCATTTATAACGTTCATGCTTATAGTGATGAAAAACAGAATGGGACAGAATCATTCCTATAGAAACTCTTAAATTTGGCTATAGTAATCATCCATTCCATGGAAATCTTGCATTCTACTTTGTCTAATCAGATTTGTCAACTTTATTCCTGCTAACATTATAAATTTATCTGACACAAGGTTAATAATCTTGTTTGTTTGTATGTTGTATACATATAACAAATGTTATCTGTTAAAATCTGTTTTATTTTGTTTTAAATAAAAAGTGTAAACTTCTTTATATGTGATTGCTTAATTTACTAATGGTTAACTATGGTTAAGTAATGCTTATGAGGCAGTTAAGCATTAAAGGGGACCTATTATGAAAAACAGGTTTTTTCTTGTTTTAACATATATAAAGTGGTCTCCCCTCACCCTGCCAGCATAGGGGAGACAAAATACCATGAATTTCTGCAAGCTCTCTGACCCCCGCTGGACAGAGTCCCCCAGTGTCACGTGTTTTTTTTTGAGCCGATTAGAATCTGCTCCCGTCGTTACGTCACGACGGGAGCAGATTTCCATAGGTTCAGCCTCCGCTGCTGAAACCACGCCCACAACCAGCTCTCTACGCTGCTGGAGCGGTCCATCCTTCAGCCAGTCGGACGCGGCGCCGCGGCGGAGCGGATCCGGGTTAAATCATCCAGGTTCCCGGGTGGTTTGGGAGCTGGGTCCTCGGGCGTCTGTCCCAGGTTGGACCAGCTTCACCCTCCGAGATTTTCAGTCAAATCTGTCAGTTTGATCCCCGGTAACGGGCGATGCGCCGCAGATGCGCTCCGGAGCCGATCTGTGCGCCCGCCGTGGGGTTACGGCGCCCGTCGCGCAGAATCCGCCGGGCAGATCCGGCTGAGATTCCGCTGGTCGGTCCCCGGGAGTCCCTGCTACCAGTCCAGGCCGGTTCCTGCGGTCCCGGCCGGTGGGAACCGGTCAGATTCCCCCGTTAAAGCCGCGGTGATGCGCGCTGCTCTAGCAGCGCTGCTCCCGGGCGCCCGGCGTGGCTCCAGGGCCAGCGTTCAGCATCTGCCGGGTAGATCCGGCTTAAATAGTGCATAAATGTTATTTATATACAACTCATATTTTATTTTTTTAACAATAAAGTTTCCATTTGTGAAAATTCAGTGTTGTGATAATTTACAGGCTCGGGCTGCTCTGGTGGAGCAGGTTTATTCTCCTCCCCTGCTACACGTCATTCAGGGAGCCAATCAGCACAGAGCCTCATTATCATACCCCCCCCTTCCCTAAAAATGAGGCGCAGAAAAAGAGGTTAGAAGCGGTAAAAATAGTGACAGGGCCCACAGGCTGGATTTATGATTTATGTAGAAAAAACAAGCTTTAGATTGTTTTTAAGACATTCAAGGCCTGTTTAAAATATACATTAAATGCCATAATAGGTCTCCTTTAATAATGTGTTACCTAAGGGATACATGTGTTACACTTTACAATAAGGGTCCAGAATAGTATTTACTAATGGTTAATTATGGTTAAGTAATGCTTATGAGGCAGTTAACCCTCCTGTTATGTTCGTTTCTCAGGTACATCAATGCTGTTCCCGGGTCAATTTGACCCGGTGCATGTTTAAATACCCAAAAGATGTCAGAAACCAAAAAAATCCAAACAAACATTGTTAAAATGTCATTACTAACTCCATTACTAACTATTCTATCAATATTTAGTGCAATGGTGTTCCTTACCTCTGACAGGTAATGGTTCAATTATGATATGATTCACTCGTTTTTCATAAAAAATACATGTTTAAACTTTTTTTTTAATGTTTCACCACTTTATTACTTTTGAAAGACCAACATATAAAACACAATAGTTTGCATCACATGCTGCCCAGATTTTGATGCCATATTTAGCTGGTTTGGAAGGCATGTATTGCCTAAATGGGCAGCGACCTCTGAATGCCACCAGCCTTTCATCCACTGTGATATTAGGGCCTGGGTTATAGAGTAGTGGAAGTTGCTCTACCCACTTGTCCCACACTGTCCTGATAGCTGCCAGCTTGTCTCTCTCCCGTCTACCAGCCCTTGTCTCTCGATTATCAAATCGGATTACTCCGGAGAAAATGTGAAAAGTCTCCAGAGACATTGTCGCTCGAAATATAGCCCTGACTGTCTCAGCATCCCAAAGACTGGCTGTCGATTCATCCTTCGACTTATAGACCCCAACCAGGATGAGGACCCCCAAATACGCATCGAAATGTGTTTTGTCCAGCTCCTTCCACTTCTCCCCCAACACACGCCTCCCTTCTTAGATTGGTCATTTCCAGAATTATTTTCTTTATTGAATCTGGCATGACCAGCTCAAAAGCTCACTTGATGTCAGTCACACGAGTCACTGCCATCCTAGTGGGCCCTGGCACTGTCTTTATTATGTTTTCTGCAGACAGTTTTGCCTGACGCACATTTGGGGATGACGACCACTGTATTTCACCATTTTTTGACATGAATTTCATGCTTGGAGGAATAGGAACAGCAATTCCCTCATCTGGTTCAAAATCAGAATCATTAGAATCAGAATTCAGCTCGAGACAGTCTTCACCTTCAGCATCCTCCTCTATTTCACTGTCATGATCAATGATGACTTCCAGAGCCTCCTGGACTGTCAACCTTTTGCTTCTGCTGCTCATTTTGTAAATGTCTGCCTGACAGGGTGTAATGTTGGTAGGATTCCCATGCAGAGAATCCTTTATATGTTTTGCCCCTCCCCTGTTGAGTGTGTGTGTGTGTGTGTGTGTGTGTGTGTGTGTGTGTGTGTGTGTGTGTGTGTGTGTGTGTGTGTGTGTGTGTGTGTGTGTGTGTGTGTGTGTGTGTGTGTGTGAGTGTGTGAGTGAGAGAGATTGAGGTGAAACATGTCTCACAGTTGCAAATAAAGAAATAGTCTGACATTTCTGACACCCTTTTACCTCCAGATTGACTGCCGGGTCAAACTGACCCGAACAGTATCTATGTTATATAATAATGCAGGGGGGGGTTGCAAATATGTGAGATGAACCATTTTCATATTATATGTTGATTACACTAATTAAGGCAAGCAGAAGAAGTTTCATACTGAAAAAATACTTTTAACTATTTTTCCCAGATCTTCAAACTTTAAAACGGGTCAATTTGACCCGGAACATAACAGGAGGGTTAAGCATTAATAATGTGTTATCTAAGGGATAAATGTGTTACACTTTACAATAAAGGTCCAGAAAAGTATTTACTAATGGTTAATTATGGTTAAGTAATACTTATGAGGCAGTTAAGCATTAATAATGTGTTACCTAAGGGATAAATGTGTTACACTTTACAATAAGGGTCCAGAAAAGTATTTACTAATGGTTAATTATGGTTAAGTAATGCTTATGAGGCAGTTAAGCATTAATAATGTGTTACCTTGTTTTTTTCCAGTGATGAGTCTTGTTTTAAGTGGAATGAGATTTTTTGACTAAAAATGAGACATTTTAACTAGAAATAAGACAAATATTCCTGGTAAGATTCGGAGTTTTTTTAGTGTATAATGTACAATCATTTTTGGGTGAATCTTCAGGTTTTATTCACTAATATGGGGAATGATTCTTCTCCCTGGTGAAAAAGACCAAGGCTTTAAAATATGGACAACAAAGGACATTTATAAAATCCTGGACCGACACAAGAACAAATTAATGTCATTTGAGGAACTTGTAAATGAATATGGTCCCATTTCTTTAAATATTTACAGTTAAGGAGTGTAACTCCTATAATGTAATAAAATTGAAAATGTAATAAAACCCAATAATGTAATAAAATATCCTGACGCATATTGTAATAACATTTTTACCGATAATGTAATACTTTATTACATGCAACTCAAAGTCTGCAATTTAAGCCAATAGTCATTCTGGTGTTTCAAATCCAGTGTAGAATCAGAATCAGAATCAGAATCAGAATCAGAATCAGAATCATCTTTATTGGTTTCCAGGTTTGAACATTGTCCAACAAGGAATTTGACTCGGTAGTTTCGCTCTGTGGTATTAAAGGTGAACAATAAACAATGAACAATAGACAAATGTGGAATTTCTATGTACAGTATAAACATTTTAAGGTGCAGCAGTTTGAGGTAGTGAGAATAAGTATGACCTATTTACAATTTCTACAGACAAGAATTATGCAAAAATACTAGATCAAAAATTAAAATTGTACAAAGAAATAAAAAGTGAGAGGTGCAGCAGAGTGAGGCAGCATGAATATTAAAGAGGGTGCTGGATGATTTATTTATATTTTGATGATTTATTTATATAAATCATCCCCTAGGCTGGGGAGTGGCAGCCTAGTGGTTGCAGAAGTGGACTGGAGTCTGGAGGACCAGGTTCAAGCCCCCAGATCAACCCAGGTCAACCACCCTGGGCCCCTGAGCAAGGCCCTCAACCCCAACCGCTCCCCGGGGGCCGTTCATATGGCAGACCACTGCTCTCTAGTCTCTAGAGATGGGTTAAATGCAGAGAAACAAATTCCACCAGCCTGGCTGTGGCATATAAATATGTGGCATGTAAAAAAAAAATAAAAATAAAAAAAAAAAAAAAAATATATATATATTTATATATATATATATATATATATTTATATATATATTGCACGTGTTTGGTTACTCTGAGACTTTTATTTGTGAGAGTTCATCAGAGCAACCGCTTGTGGGAAGAAACTGTCTCTGTGTCTGGAGGTTTTAGCGTACAGGTCTAGTCCAGGTCCAGGTCCAGGTCTAGTCCAGGTCCAGGTCTAGTCCAGGTCTAGTCCAGGTCTAGTCCAGGTCTAGTCCAGGTCCAGGTCTAGTCCAGGTCTAGTCCAGGTCCAGGTCTAGTCCAGGTCTAGTCCAGGTCCAGGTCCAGGTCCAGGTCCAGGTCTAGGTCTAGTCCAGGTCTAGTCCAGGTCTAGTCCAGGTCCAGGTCCAGGTCTAGTCCAGGTCCAGGTCCAGGTCTAGTCCAGGTCCAGGTCCAGGTCCAGGTCCAGGTCCAGGTCCAGGTCCAGGTCTAGTCCAGGTCTAGTCCAGGTCCAGGTCTAGTCCAGGTCCAGGTCCAGGTCTAGTCCAGGTCTAGTCCAGGTCTAGTTCAGGTCTAGTTCAGGTCTAGTTCAGGTCTAGTCCAGGTCCAGGTCTAGTCCAGGTCCAGGTCTAGTCCAGGTCCCGGGAAGTAGAGGATCCAGGAACCTGAAGGTGGTGGATCCAGGAACCTGAAGGTGGTGGATCCAGGAACCTGAAGGAGTCTGTGGTGGGGACAGGAACCTGAAGGAGTCTGTGGTGGGGACGGTGCTGTTGAGGATGGTGAGGGGGGAGTGGCGGTGGATAATACATTCTGGACTGAAAATGAACATATATATTATATTATTTGTCAAGTATTACATTATCAGTTTTGGAAAAAAAAAAAAGACCCACCTGAAAATGTAATAAATTCACTGCTCCCCCCCCCCCTACAGAGGACCTATATGCGTCGCTGCAGAGTATGCAAGGGGGGAAGGCTCCTGGTATTGATGGGCTACCACCTGACTTCTATAAAGTTTTTTGGGATGTGCTGAAAGAAGAGGTTCTGGCTGTTTTTAATGAATGTTTTAATGACTCCTTTTTGCCTCAGAGCTGCAGGAGGGCAGTTCTGACACTGTTTCCAAAAAAGGGTGACCTTCAGGGAATAAAGAACTGGCAGCCGGTCTCTCTGTTGTGCACGGAGTACAAGATGCTGTCAAAAGTCCTGGCCGATAGGCTGAAGAAGGTGATGGACCAGGTCATCCACCGGACTCAGAAATACTGTGTGCCCGGCAGGTCCATCGTTGACAACGTTTCACTGATTCGAGACCTTTTGGACGTCTCCAGTTCTTTAGGCTTGGATGCTGGTCTGGTTTCTGGACCAGGAGATGCTGGTCTTGGTTTCTGGACCAGGAGCTGCTGGTCTGGTTTCTGGACCAGGAGGTGCTGGTCTGGTTTCTGGACCAGGAGGTGCTGGTCTGGTTTCTGGACCAGGAGGTGCTGGTCTGGTTTCTGGACCAGGAGAAGGCGTTTGACCGCACTGAGCACCGTTACCTCTGGAAAGTTTTGCAGAGGTTCGGCCTCAATGATGGTTTTATTGCCAGGACTAAGGTGATGTATGAAAACATTGAAAGTGTACTGAAATTTAATGGGGGTTTGTGTAAACCATTTAAGGCAACAAGGGGAATTAGACAAGGGTGTGCAATGTCAGGTATGCTCTACTCTTTGTCAATTGAACATATGTTGCATATTATTTGATCCAAGACTGATGGTTTGAGTTTATCTGATTTTAATAGTTGTGACTGAACACAACATCCTGTGTGACAACCAATACGGGTTCAGAAAGCAACATTCGACAGCACTTGCCCTCACAGAGTCTATAGAACTGATTAAAGATGCGCTTGACCACAAATTATATATAGTAGGCATCTTTATTGACCTCAAAAAAGCTTTTGACACTATAAATCACGATATTTTGATTGAAAAATTATATGATTACGGTATCAGAGATACAGCTTTAAGATGGATCAAAAGCTATCTATCTGGTAGAGTCCAATATGTCCAGATGGGAACAAATAGGTCTACATGCCTGGATGTCGTCTGTGGGGTCCCACAGGGGTCAGTCTTAGGCCCTAAGCTATTTACTCTATATATCAATGACATAATCAAAACATCTGATGTATTAAAACTTATTTTATTTGCTGATGATACAAATATTTTCTGCTCAGGAAACGACTTGAATATACTGGAAAAAGTGATCAACAGAGAAATGACAAAACTAAATACATGGTTTAATATAAACAAAGGGTGGGTGACGATTGGGTGATGTCACACACACGCAGACACACGCTGTGTGGATTGTCCGCTGTGATATCGGCTTTTCGACTACTTTCTGGACTTTTTTGGCTTACGATCTTGGATTCTGAACTTTGGCTGACTTTGGAACCTTTGGCTTAACCCCTGACTTGAAACATTTGGCATTGGAACACGGACACATTTATAAGAATTGAGGAGAAGCAGGTCGCGGAGCCGGTGAGTTGGATAGCTGCCAGCTAACAGCTGATCTGCCGGTGAACAGCTGATCGAGCTGTCAGTTGTTGCTGATTTAAACGGAGCAATATGGGGCCGAAAAAAAACCCCTGACCCTGACCACGGAGGAGGTTGATGACATAAAAAGGTCACTTGACTTTCTCTCGGAAGAAGTTTCTGCTGTGAGGACGCAGCAGAAAAACATCTTGGCGCTGGTTGAAGAGGTGAAGGTGCTCCGTATGCAAAATGCAGAGAAGGACTAGCGGCTTGCCTACCTTGAAAGTCGGGTCGCGGACCTCGAACAATACACCAGAATGAATGATATTGTCATAACTGGGCTACCAATTCAACCACGGTCCTATGCGAGGGCGGTGACTGCAGGCAGCGAGGGGGAACCCGGGCGTGAGCTGGATGCGAACTCAACCGAGCAACAGGTGGCTGCATTTCTGCAGTCAAAAGGTATTGCTATGGACTACAACCAGGTTGAAGCTTGCCACCCGCTACCCAGAAGAAACAACAATGACAAGCCGGCGGTAATACTGAGATTTATCAACAGGAAGCACAAGGTTGCACTCCTAAAACAGGGCAAGATGCTTAAAGGCACAGATGTTTAGATCAATGAACATCTGACTAAGACCAACGCTGACATCGCTAAGAAAGCACGTTACCTGAGGAGGATGAAAAAAATCCAGAGCACATGGACTAGAAACTGCAAGATATTCATCAAGCTTAATGGATCACCAGAAGAGGCCGAGGTGCTGATGGTGAGGAGCAGAGAGGAAGTGGAAAAGCTGGAAGGAGTTTCCTCATGATAAGAAGAGACTGGAGAGGACTTGGAACGGAATGGAAGTAACAGCACAAACACAAACACAAATGCTCAGTGATAAAGCTCAACCTACATTAAGCAACAATGGACACATAACACCATGGATACAGGAACATGAACAACTGGAACTAACAACATCTGAATACAGTGAAAGCAGCACATTGGACATAGAACAGGATATCGATCCAGACAACAACTTCTTCTCCACCGTAAACAACACATGCTATTACTACAACAATGATCAGTACAATGGGAACATTATAGCAAAGGACAAACTATCTATAATTCACTTCAATAGTCGAAGTTTATATACAAACTTTAACAGCATCAGGGATTATCTGCACACATTTCAACAGCCATTTAACATAATTGCTATTTCTGAAACCTGGATTACCACTGAAAAGGGAACGAATTTTGAGATGGAGGGCTATGAATTTATATATAACAACAGACAGAGCAAAGGTGGGGGTGGTGTTGCAATATATGTGGATCTGAATTTGAATTTCAAGATGGTGGAGGCTCTGACACAGGTGGTGGACAGCCTTCTTGAATGTCTTACAATACAGATTTGTATAGAAAAAAAAAAAGATATTATCATCAGTTGTATATATAGAGCTCCGGCATCTAGCATTGACAAGTTTGGGGAATGGATGCAAAACATGGTAACAAAAATGGGCAACAAAAATATCTTCATTTGCGGGGATTATAATATTGACATACTAAACCCCAACAATCAGAAAAGTATAGAAGATTTTTTAAATTCAATGCATAGTTTGAGTCTCTTTCCTACAATCACTAGACCCAGTAGAATAACGTCTCATAGTGCCACTCTGATAGATAACATATTTACCAATGTAATAGAAAACAAGACAATAAGTGGGTTATTAATTAGTGATATCACTGACCACCTTCCAGTATTCACAGTATATGACAATAATTGTAGAATTGAATTAGGGGAGCATAAACAACATAGACGAATTAGGACAGAAGAGTCAATAGCTAATCTAAAATATGAATTAATGGAACAGGACTGGGATGAAATATATAATGAAGCAGATGTAAATAATGCATACAATGAATTACTGACTACATTTACTTCATTATATGATAAGCACTGTCCCATTAGGGAATATAATAAAAAGACAGAACATAAGAACAGTCCATGGTTAACTAAAGGTTTAAGAAATGCCTGTAAAAAGAAAAACTTACTCTACAGGAACTTCATAAAGCAAAGAACAGAAGATGCAGAAGGTAAATATAAAAGATATAAGAATAAGTTAACTAATATTATAAGATTAAGCAAAAAAGAATATTATAAAAAGAAATTAGAGGATAATAAAAACAATATTAAGGGGATATGGAATATACTAAATAATATTATTAGAGATGGTGCTAAACAAAACAATTTACCTAAATACTTTGTTATAAATGATACTGAAAATTACAATATGGATGAGGTGGTAAACAGTTTTAATCAGTTTTTTGTAAATGTGGGTCCTGAGCTAGCAAAAAACATTCCAAATCCAGGGCCAGAGGGACATGAATGACCTAATAGAAAGGAATCCCCACTCAATGTTTTTGAAAGCAGTTGAGGAAAACGAAATTATCAACATAGTAAAAAAATGTAAAAATAAAACATCTACAGACTACAATGGCATTGATATGTCATTAATTAAACAGGTCATTGAGGGGGTATCGAAGCCACTAGCACACATCTGCAATTTGTCTTTTCTAACCGGTACATTTCCAAACCAGATGAAAATTTCTAAGGTCATTCCGCTGTACAAAACTGGGAGCAAACACAACTTTACAAACTACAGACCTGTCTCAATACTGCCACAACTCTCAAAAATATTGGAAAAGCTTTTTAACAATAGAATGGATGCATTTTTGGAAAAACACAAATTATTTTCAGAGAGCCAGTATGGGTTTAGGGTTAACAGATCAACATCACAGGCAATAATGGAATCAATCGAGGGAATCACAGATGCAATAGATGACAAAAAACATGCAATAGGAGTATTCATTGATCTCAAAAAAGCATTTGACACAATTAACCATAACATACTGTTCAATAAACTGGAAAAATATGGGATAAGGGGACTGGTATTAGACTGGGTAAAAAGTTATTTGAAAGGACGGCAACAGTTTGTAAGGTTGGGTAATCACTGCTCTGGATTTCTGGACATTGTTTGTGGTGTCCCACAGGGGTCAGTATTGGGCCCCAAATTGTTTATCCTGTATATTAATGACATTTGTAAAGTATCTAGGTGGTTAAAATTGGTCAATTTCGCAGACGACACCAATATTTTTTATTCGGGTGAAAACATTAAACAAGTGGAAACAGTTATAAACAAGGAAATGAAAAAACTAAAAATATGGTTTGACTGGAATAAATTATCATTAAATGTAAGTAAGACCAAGTTTATATTATTTGGCAAATGCACAGTAAACACAAAGGTGCAAATAGAAATAGATGGGATTGAAATTGAAAGGGTGCACGAAAACAAATTTCTTGGGGTTACAGTAGATGACAGACTGAGTTGGAAACCACACATCAAACATGTACAGTCCAAAGTTTCAAAAAGCATTGCAGTCATACACAAAGCAAAACAACTACTGGATCACAATTCACTTCGCACACTTTACTGTTCACTGGTCTTGCCATATTTACATTACTGTGCTGAGATTTGGGGAAATAATTACAAAACTTCATTACAGTCACTCACCATCCTACAGAAAAGAGCAATAAGGACTATTCATAAGGTCAAATACTTGGAACACACAAATCCACTTTTTATACAATCAAAATTACTGAAATTCACTGACATCATATCTTACCAAACAGCAATCATCATGTATAAAGCAAAAAACAGACAATTACCAGAAAATATCCTAAATGTATTTAGGAATCGGGAGGGAGGGTATCAGTTAAGAGGGAAACATTAAACATACGAACAACCTTGAAAGGTTTCTGTATATCTATTACCGGTGTCAAGCTATGGAACAACCTAAGTGAGGAACTCAAACAAAGTCCAAACATCCAACAGTTCAAGAAAATGTACAAAAATATGTTGTTTAAAGGGTACGAAGGATAAAGTTCATGTATGATTATTGTTTATTATCATTCATTTTATATGGCATGGTGATGAGAGGCAGAGAAGCCTGTGTGTGTGTGTGTGTATGTGTGGGTATATATAGGTGTATATGTATATGTGTGCATGTATGTTTAGGTATGTGTGTATGTGTATATATGGATACAGTATCTAGACTATGTATGTGTATATGTATGTGTGTATGTATATACAGTGTATATGTGTATGTATATATATATATATATAATATATATTTATTTTTTTATTTTAGACAAAGGGGTGAGAGCTAATAAGCTATGCTTCTTCTCACTCCTTTTCGAATATGTCATTTATTTTCGGTTTTTCTGTGCTTTATTATTTTGCTTCCTGGCATATTCGGAATAAACAGTACAAACAAACAAACAAACAAACAAATTATCACTAAATCTGGCAAAGACCAAATTCATGTTATTTGGGAGAAATAATGTAAAGAAAAGCATAAACTTGCAAGTAAATGGAAACAATATAGAAAGAGTGAGGGAACATAAGGTTCTGGGTATATTAGTGGATGACCTCTTGACATGGCGACCACATGTAAAAATAATTCAAAATAAGATGGCAAGGAGTGTGTCTATTCTGTGGAAATTGCAGAAATCTCTCAATTTAAACTCGCTTAAGACCATATACTCGGCACTAATAGTCCCACATATGAGGTACTGTGTAGAAAATTGGGGTTTCACTTACAAGGGCATTACAGAACCAATATTTAAATTGCAAAAAAAAGCACTTCGCATCATTCATTCTGTCCCAGCCAGGGCACATACGAACGAACTGTTCATAAAGACGAAATATCTAAAACTGAGAGAGATTCATTTTCAGATGCTACAAACAATTTACAAAGCAACACAGGCGGCATTACCAGTAAATGTTCAGAAATTGTTCACTCTTAGTCAAAGTCCTCACAGCATGCGCAGCTCGCTGCAGTTTAAACAGAAAAAGATAAGGACAACGATGAGAAGCCATAGTTTGTCAGTAGCTGGTGTGAAAATGTGGAATAGCCTAAACAATGAATTAAAGTTAGCAAGAAATTTAACTGTTTTCAAACATGAGTTAAAGAAGCTGTTATTGAAGGATTATCAAACCTAGGTACAGGAAGGCAATGTCTGGCTATGTGTACGAAACAAGGCAATGTGGGAAAATCAGCACTGGAACACCTGGCATGGAAACAAAACATGGAAACAAAACAAAGTGACTATAAAATGTGTGTGTGTGACATTGAGCTCTATCACAGCACAGCAGATATCACGACCAAGCCAGGCAAAGCTGCTCTCTGGCCTCTCTGACATCAAGGGGAGACTGACCAGTGTATGGTCGGATGTGTCCAAAGCTCGTGAGGAGATGAAGTCAGTACGAGCGGAGGGGGCAAAGGCTGTGGCGGCTAGAGAGCCAGATGACAGCGACTAATCAAAATCTGCATTGACACACGCACCTCCATTGCAAAGTGGATTGCATGCAAAAAGAGACTTGGACATAAAAATAACTGAACAGTGGACACAGTAGTAAATCACAGGAACGGTGATCAGGATGAGTGGACTGGACACGTGTACAAACATACATGCTATCTGGACTGTGTAGGATGAAATTAGACAAATTGCTATGTGGTAAACTATGTATCTTACTGAATTCTGTTGTTGATGTGATCATGAATCTTACATAGAACGGGGCGGGACTTTGATAAGCGTCAGCTTCTCCCGTACCTTTTTCGTCATGTGTTGAGTATGCAATGCAAACCCGCTGCAGCCCAGCAGCAGCGGGTTTGCAGCCCAGCAGCAGCGAACGCACCACGAGATGTGGTAGTATCGCGAGAACGAGGCAGCAGAATCCAACATGGCGAGGTAATACTTTCGTTTTCAATAAATGCTTTAAAAACGATTATATTCTCAGTTTAAAATAACGAAAGGGTAGTTTATAGTTAGATTATATAATTCCGAACCCAACCTGGAGCAAAGCGAATCTTTAGACGCATCTATAGACGAGTATTTTGAGAGATTTGTCATGGTGAAGAAGTCTGGGGGCGCGTCCTCCGGCGCTTCCTCCACGCCGAAGCGTTGCCGTCCTGAGGATTCCCCTGGAGCAATCTCTCCTCCAGGAAATACCACCGAGGACATTCTGAGGTCCATTGACACCCGCTTGGCCTCCCATGACTCCCGTTTATCCCTGGTGGAAGTCCTGCACAAGGAATTCCAGTCATTAAGAGAAGCTGTGGAATACGGTAACCAGCAGGTGGAAAAATTGATGGCTGAAAACACCAATCTGAAGAAGTCGATGAAATCCATGTCAGAGGGTTTTAGCCGACTCCAAAATGAAAATAAATCTTTAAAGGAGGCCGTTTTAGACCTTCAAGCTCGTTCCATGAGGGACAACTTGGTGTTCTCGGGGATCCCGGAGAAACCTGATGAAGATCCTGAACAATCCGTCCAGGATTTCATCCGGAACCACCTGAAGCTTCCAGAAGACCTGGCGAACTCCATCACGTTTCACCGCGTCCATCGCCTAGGAGGAAGAAGACCCGAAGCCCAGAGACCCAGGCCCATTGTTGCTAAATTCGAACACTATAAAGACAAAGAGCTTGTGAGAAGACGGGGGCCACAGCTACGCGGATTGCCGTTCTCCGTGAACGACCAGTTCCCCCGGGAGATCCTGGACCGTCGCCGAGTCCTCTTCCCGGTCCGGAGGAGGTTCATGACGGAGGGATCTCGTGCTGTCATCACCGTGGACAAGCTGTACGTGAACGGACAACTGTACCGTGACTCCAACATCACTCTTCTAAAAAGGATGAGTACAAAATTTACTTTCTTTTCCTCTCTTTCTTTCTTACTAACTGGTGATTAGGTTAGATATAGTTACATAAACACTTGGTGATTAGATTAGATATAGTTTCATAAAATATTCTCGGTATATATTAATGTATTAATAATTCTTGCTCTGCTAGTCTCGGTAAGTTATAGGCTCACACTGGTGATTGCCTTTCTCTCTCTTTTTTTATTTTCTCTATTTCTTTTTCTATCATGTTTAGAATTATCTCCCTCCCCCCCACCTCACTCCCTTTCCCCTTTTTTTTTCTTTTTTCCCTCTATGTCCCACTCTGCTGCACTTTCTTTCTCGGTTTGGTAAATTGGTACAAACACACATTTCACACATCTAGAATAACATGGCACACACACATACAACAGCTTTTCATGCAACATTACCACTTACATATAATGTTACTTTCAATGATTGGATTATGGATAAATTAAAGTTTGTCACCTGGAACGTAAACGGAGCCGGGAACACGGCAAAGAGATTAAAACTTCTTAACCACATACAAACTCTGCAGGCAGACATTGTCCTACTGCAAGAAACTCATTTAGTTAAAGCTTCGGTAGATGCATTGGCCACGGCACAATTTCCGCATGTTTTCTGCGCCTGTTACAACTCCAGACAAAGAGGGGTAGCAATTCTCATTAATAAAAGAGTAAATTTCACCGTAAAGGACACTCACATTGACTCAGAGGGTAGATATTTAATTTTAGTCTTGCAAATTCAAAGCTTGAATTTATGTATTTCTAATGTATATGGCCCAAATGTTGATGGCTCCTCGTTTTTTCACTCTTTTTTCACCTCACTTTCTGCTCACCTAGACAACACAGTCATCATCGGAGGAGACTTCAACATGGTTCTGGACCCTGGAGTGGACAGGCTCAGTAATGCAGGCGGACACAGGAGTTGGCAGTCAGCAAGTATTGTTAAGCAATACATGAATGATCTGGGTCTTTGCGATACATGGCGCTCTCTACACCCAACCCTTAGGAACTACACTTTTTTCTCAGCCGTTCATCACTCATATTCTAGGTTAGATTATTTTTTAGTCAGTAGCTCTCTGATGAGAGATATTTCAGAATCACAAATTCACCCAATCATTATTAGCGATCACGCACCTGTTTCTTTCACTCTGGGGAAGAGGGGGAGCGTATCATCCTCCAAAGTTTGGAGATTTAATACATCATTGCTCAAAGACCCCGACTTTATTAATTTTTTTAAGAAAGAATGGGATATATTTTTACAAAATAACGACCAGCCGGAAATATCAGCGAGCGTTCTATGGGAAGCAGGAAAAGCAGTAATGCGAGGCAAAATAATTTCCTTTTCTTCAAATAAGAAAAAAAAAGACAACTTAAAAACAAAAGAATTAGAGTGTGAAATAAAGACGCTAGAGGAGGCCTTCCAGACCTCTGCAGACGAACGTATCCTTAACAGAATAAGGAAAACTAAAATAGAATTAAATAAAATAATTGACGCAAAAACACAGTTTCTAGTACAAAGGCTTCGCCTGGAAAACTTTGCACATGCTAACAGATCGGGAAAATACTTAGCCAATCAATTAAAAATAAACAAAGAAAAAACAACCATAACATCCATTAAGGACCAGTCAGGGGGAGTTACACATGATCCCTGTTTAATAAATTCAGTCTTTAGAGACTTTTACTATAAATTATACTCGTCACAAATTGAACCATCTGATCAATCCATTAATGAGTTTCTTGGAGACATTAATCTGCCGAAGTTACATCAGGAACAGGTTACGAATTTAGACTCACCGCTCTCAATAGGAGAACTCCATGAAGCTCTTCAACATATGCCCAATAATAAAGCTCCGGGCCCAGATGGTTTTCCAGCTGAATTTTACAAGGAATTCTGGAGCATATTAGCACCAACATTTTATAAAATGATTCTAAATGCTAGGGAGAATAAAAGCTTACCCTTAAATATGGACTCTGCTAATATTAGTCTTTTATTAAAACCAGACAAGGATCCCTTGCTCCCATCGAGCTACCGCCCAATTTCATTGATAAATGTAGACCTTAAAATAATTAGCAAGGCCATTACTGAACGTCTGAAAAGAGTCACCCCTTCTATTATACATCCGGATCAAACAGGCTTCATTAAAGGTAGACATTCGTCTACTAATATTCGCAGATTATTAAATATTATAGACTATTCGAGTATCAATAAACAGGAGACTACTATTATATCCTTAGACGCGGAAAAAGCATTTGATAAGGTAAATTGAAAGTTTCTATTGGCAACTTTGCATAAATTTGGATTTGGCGAATCTTTCATTGACTGGATAAAAATATTATACAGCTCTCCCAAGGCACGTGTAAGGACAAATGATCAAATCTCTACAAGTTTTACCTTGCAAAGAGGCACTAGACAGGGTTGCTCTCTCTCCCTCATTATTTGCAATATTTATTGAACCTTTAGCAGCAGCTATTAGACAAAATCAAAATATTAAAGGTATACAATGTAAAATATTAGAGCACAAAATAAGTCTTTATGCGGATGACATACTCCTCTTCCTCCAGAACTCACGATCTTCACTATCACAGACAATTGCACTTATAGAGGGATTTTCATCTCTGTCTGATTATTCTATTAATTGGTCTAAATCCACTGTTTTGTGTGTTAACTGCAATTTTAGGAATATAACCAATACTCAATTACAATCAGGGAACATTAGATATTTAGGCATAAACATCTCCCCTAGGCTGTCAGAGTTAATAAAATTAAATCATGTTCAGCTTATAAAGAAAATAGAAGATGATCTTTCCAGATGGAGCTCTCTCCCCATTTCGCTCATGGGTAGAATAGCCACCATTAAAATGATGGTTTTACCAAAAGTAAATTATTTTTTCTCAATGATACCATGCAAACCCCCTCTTTCCTGGTTTAAATCGTTGGACTCATATGTATCAAAATTTCTGTGGAAAAATAAAACTCCACGTATTAGTTTAAAGACATTGCAAAAATCCAAAGAATATGGAGGTTTAGAATTACCTAATTTTCAGTATTACTTCATAGCCAGTAAGTTACAGTATATTGTAAAATGGTCAAAAGATCATCCTTTAGATAGTCAATGGCTGGACTCAGAGCAAGTGTTTTGTAATGAACTAGAAATCTCAGAGTTACCATTTATTAGTCAAAGTATCAAACGTCATCAATGTTTCAAAAGCATTAATATTAGCACAACTTTATCAGCTTGGTGGGAATTTCTTAAAATAGCTAAAATTTCACTTTTTCCATGTGACCGTACACCCATATGGAACAACCCAGACATCGTGAAAAAGGATAAAAAGATGGTTAACTTCGTTCAATGGAGAGATCAAGGAATACGGTACTTACAGCACGTAATTGTAGGAGGACAGTTTGTACCTTTCAATACACTTATTGTTCAATACGGAGTTAGCAGGAATACATTTTTAGAGTATCAACAACTTAAGGCAATAATAAATAAAACATACAAAATTAGCCAATTAGATTTACAACTCCCCGCTAAGATAATAGATTTATTGAATCTAAGCACTTTAAAGTTGTTATCAAAACTCTACAGGTTAGTGTCTAAACTGGACGATTCAGTCTCTCTCCCGATCTCTAAGTGGGAGGCGGATCTCTCTCTTAATACCGACCAGTTTTCTTGGTCACAAATATGCTTAAATACGTTTACTATGACTAAAAACCCAAACCTACAACTTATACAGTACAAAGTTCTTCATAGAATACATTATACTGGACAAAGGATGTTCCAGATGGGCTTTGTCACCTCTAATATCTGTTCACAGTGCACAGAGAACACCCCAGATAATTATATGCATGCTTTATGGTTCTGTACACCGGTACAGAGGTTCTGGAAGGAGATTTGTGAGGATTTATCCACATGGATCAACCACAGAATCCCAGTGTGCCCCACGGTATGTATATTAGGTCACCTGGGAGACACTCAAATAGATCCTAATTGGACACACCGGGTTCTCACTGCCTTATGTATCGCAAAGAAAACCATTCTAGTAAATTGGAAACAAAAATCCAGTTTATGTATCAACCATTTTAGGAATCTTTTATCAGATCATATTAGTAGTGAGATAATGTCTGCCTCCACTGAACAACATTCGGCTGAATTGCACTCTCTGTGGTCCCCGTTTATTGGCTTCGTTACCTAGTGGGGGCGGGGGGGTGGTGATCTCGTAGCCCTTGGGGTTGGGGGTCGGCTTGGGGGGTCTGGGGCGCGGGCCTCGGGTGGCCCCTGGGGGGCGGTGGGGGGGGCCGCGGGGCCCTGTCCCTAGCCGGTGGGGGCCTTGGGGGCCTGTGGGGGGGGTTACCTCATGGCGGTGGGGGGGGGGGGTGGCTGGGGAGGGCTCGGGCGGGGGGCTGTGGCTGGGGCGTCTCCGGGCCTCCCGGGGGGGGCGGGGCCGTGGACGTGGGGGTCCCACCCGGAGGGCCCGGCCCTGCCTGGGTGGGGGGTGGCTGTCTGCGCTGGGGGGGCATTGCTGCCTTGGTCCTCCGTCGCTGGGCGGGGGCCAAGTGCCCCTGCGGATGTGGGGACTCCGGGACCCTTGGGGTGTCCGCCGGGGTGGCCTCGGGGGGGGGTGGGGCCGGGTCCGGGGAGCGGGCCTCCCCTGACCGGGGGGTGCACGGGCGGGCGCGACGGCGGGGTGGCACCATTCCCAGGTATCTATGTCTTATGTTGTCAGTATGAATGGGAGGATGTTGGACCGTTTCCCCCTCCGTCTGGGGGCTCCGGCGGCGCCGGGGGCGCCCTTGGAGGTACGGTGGGGCCCTTGCCCGGCTCGGGGGGCCGGCCCCCGTCTACTGGACGGCCGGTGGGGGGACGCGGGTGTCTTATCAGGGCCGGCTTTGCTGGTCCTGCTTCCTGGCTTCGGCCTCCGCTCCCCCTCTTGCCCCCCCTACACGATTCATACGCACATAGGCGAAAGGCGGGGGGTCCGGGTCGTGGGGGGCACTGTCCCGCGGGGCCTGGCACTCCCCGCCTCACGGTTTTAACTGCAAAATAGACACTGCACATTCAACACTTAATAAATACATTTGACAAGGACACGTAGTTCGGGAGGGGGGGGGTCTGTGTCAATCGATACTTGGCCCTCCCTCCTCCCTGTTTTTATGGCATTAATCACATGCACTCAACACAAGGGGCGGGAGGGGGTCCCACATCACCCGCGTTCCCTCACCGGCCTGGGCCTGGGACGGGTGGGTCGGGTTACCCGGGCCTGGCGGGGCTCGCCGTGCAGCCTGGGGTGCCTTCTGGCGGTGCTGGATCCCCCCGGGGAGGGGGAAACGGTGCGTGATTGTATGTCTGTGTCGGTGGGAATGCGGTATGGAAGGGTCCTGCCATGGAGGATTTGAGCCTCCATTGGCAAAAACTTAATAATTTATCAATTTTATTGAATATTCAATATTATTTTATACAAAGATGGTTATTATTATTATTATTATTAGTATTATTATTAGTATTATTATTATTATTATTATGTATAGTATATTATATTATTATTAGTATAGGTATCGAATAGGTGAATGGATGAATGAATGGGATGCCTGGGTCTGGGGCCCTCCGTTGTCGGGCCTGCGCGGGTGTCGCCTTGTTGGGGGGTTCCCTCTCTCCGGGGCCGTCTCCGGTCCCCCCCGCTGCCTCTACGGCGGGGCGCCCCTCTGGTCTTGGAGGGCCACTTTCGTGGGGGACGGGTGCGCCTGCCCGCGTCGGCGGCCGGGGCGGCTCTGTCTCTCCGGGCAGGCTGGCCCCCTGCCGGGTGGGGGTCGTTGGCCTGAAGGGTGAGGGCCTCCTGGCCGCGTGTCCGGCCCGGACCGGGTGGCCGGGGATTGCCTGGGTCGCGGTCCGCCGCCGCGGGATCCCTGGCTGCTTCTTTCCGCGCCGTGGGGGCCCCGCCCGCGGGCCCCCTCGGCCGCCGCCGGGTCGGGGGGGGGCCTCGCAGGCGGTGGGTTGCCTCCCTCCTACTTCTCCCCTCTGTGGGGTTGCCAGTGGCCTGGGTTCCGGGCTCTTCCTTGTCGGCCTCTGGTCTCGCGGGTGGCGGGGTTGCTCCCCCCCCTCCCCCACTATAGATACACTTCAGGTGGAGCTTTGTTTGGTTTATTACACACACACACACACACACACACACACACACACACACACACACACACACACACACACACACATGCATGATCATATACATACACACACACACACATAGACATACACACTGGCTTGTTCACCTGCATGCTGGCTCTTTAGTTTTTGGGTTTAGGTAGCGGTAGCGATAGCTTAGCTCAGACTGCGATCAGATCTCAAGATTTAGGTCGATTGCTGTTCGTGTTTTGGATGGCTCCGTGCCGGTTTCGTGCTTTGTTTGTGGTTTTTTGTTGCAGATTTCCAGTGCTTGATGTGTGTCTCCGTGTGTTCCTGCTTCCTGGATTGGCAGTGGATGTCGTCACCCCCCCCCCCCCCCCCACCCCCCCCCAAAAAAAAAAAAAAAAAAAAAAAAAAAACACTGGGTTTGTATGTGTATATTTATGTATGTGTACGCATATGTGTGCGTATATATATATATGTATATATTACATATAGTAATAATGCACATATATACACTTTTGGTTTCTACCGTCATGGTATCAATCAATAATATGTGTGCAGACAAGGTAAAAAATAAAGAAAATAAAAAAAAAAAAAAAAAAAAAGAGTATGCAATGTATAATGTTCTGGAGATGAAATGTGTCTATATAAACATGCCGAAATAAACGAAAAAAAAAGAAAAAAAATACACGTTTTATTGTTTCAGCTTATGCAGATTACATTATTGCCATTATAAAAAATCAAGAAGATGTTACAAGATTAGGAAACATAGTTAAAACTTTTGGGAAAATTTCATCTGCAAAGGTAAATTGGACCAAAAGTGAGGCCTTAGCAGTTGGGACATGGTCTGCAGGTCTACCTAAGTTGCCAGGGGGGTTAACGTGGAAGAGGGGCGGTTTAAAGTACCTGGGGGTGTACTTGGGGGATAAGCAGTTTGAAGAAAAGAATTGGGAAGGAGTGGTGGAAAAGGTGGAGGGAAAGCTGGCTAAATGGAGGTGGCTGCTACCACAAATGTCTTACAGAGGAAGAGTACTGATCATTAATAATTTAGTGGCATCAACTATTTGGCACAGGCTAAAATGTATGGAGCCTCTTGCTGGTCTGTTAAAAAAAATACAAGCAGTAATGGTCAATTTCTTCTGGGACAAGTTGCATTGGGTTCCACAAAGTGTACTTTATTTGTCAAAAGAGGAAGGGGGTCAGGGGTTAATTCACTTGGAAAGCAGAACAGCGGCTTTCAGATTACAACATATACAAAGGTACCTCACAGGAGATGATGATGTTGTTTGGAAGCCAGTAATGGGCTTCATTTTAAGGAGAATAGCAGGTTTGGGGCTAGATGCTTCCTTGTTTTTATCAGACTGTAATTTTATAAGATTGTGTGAGATGTGTCCTTTTTATCAGGGACTGTTTAGAGCATGGACTCTTTTTAAATGGAACAGGCTGGAACCTGCAGCTTCGTTGCACTGGCTCCTTGAGGAGCCTCTAACACATGGGGCCGACTGGATGTGCAGAGTGGAAGCAGACCTGGGCTCACTCAGAGGTTGGTGTCAGCTGGGACAGTAAAACTGAGACATGTTGCGGATGTAGCGGGTCCAGGATTCTACAACACAGAGGCAGTGGCCGCTTTGCTGGGTCTGAGGTCGAGGCGACACACCAGAGACATTCTGAACGAATGGATGAGGAGACTGAGCAACGAGGAACTGGAGATGCTACAGGACTACTTCAGTGGTACAGAGCATCCAGATGAGGGAGATCCGTTCCCTGAATTGGGTCTTGATGTGGATCAAACTGGGGTGATGGAGTTTTCTTTGAGAAGTGGAAATGAACCATCTACAGATTTGTACATGCTGACGGGGAAAGCTATGTACAAACACTGTGTTAAAGCTCTGAACAAAAAACAGTTGAGTGGGAAAACCAACACTGTATGGAGAGAGACATTAAAGATGGAGGACGATTGCAAACCAGTGTGGAGGGTGCTATATAAGCCACCCTTAAACAAAAGATCAGGGGATCTACAGTGGAGGATATTGAAGGGAGCTCTGGGTGTTAACAGCTTTGTTTCTAGGTTGAATCCCTCAGTGTCCACTAAGTGCCCTTTCTGTGACGAGCCGGAAACTATTTTCCATTGTTTTATGGAATGTTACAGATTAGAAGAACTGTTTTAAATTTTGAAAATTATGTTTTTAAGCTGTGGTGAGGAGTGGTGTAAAATGGCTTTTGTTCTTGGTGCTGGGTACAAAAAAGAAAATGGAAAGAAGTGGCAGTTATTGAACTTTGTTGTGGGACAGGCCAAACTGTCCGTTTACAAAAGCAGGAAGAATCAGGTGTTGAATGAATCAGGGGAGGGGCTTTTGCCCATGTTTAAGGCATTGGTAAAAGCCAGAATCAGAGTGGACTTTGGGTTCTACTCACTCATGAATGATGATGAGTTTTTTATCTTACAGTGGTGTTTCAATGAGGCTCTGTGCTCTGTTGTGGACAGTGTTGGGCAAGTTACATCCAAAATATAATACATTATATATTACTAGTTACTGTCATTTGAAAGTAATTAGTTACATTACAATATTACTATATCTGAATTGTAATGCGTTACACTACTTGTGTATTACTTTTGAGTTACTTTCAACAAAATAGCAAAAAAAGATAAATCTTGTCCCACTGGCAGATTTTTCTACTTATTTCAAGTGAAAATTTACTTGAAACAGGTGAAAATTGTCAAATAAGTTATTTTTCTGGTGTTATTTTTCTGGTGATGACTCTAAATGTTGAAATAGCAGTAAAACCACATTCATTGATGAAATGACATAAGGGATGGAAAGGAGGGATGGCAGTTTTACAGGGGGGATGATTTGGACTGTTTTTATTTCAGGGGGGATGATTTGGACCGTTTTTATTTCAGGGGGGATGATTTGGACCGTTTTTATTTCAGGGGGGATGATTTGGACTGTTTTTATTTCAGGGGGGATGATTTAGACCGTTTTTATTTCAGGGATGATTTGGACCGTTTTTATTTCAGGGGGGGATGATTTGGACTGTTTTTATTTCAGGGGGGATGATTTGGACCGTTTTTATTTCAGGGATGATTTGGACTGTTTTTATTTCAGGGGGGATGATTTGGACTGTTTTTATTTCAGGGGGGATGATTTAGACCGTTTTTATTTCAGGGATGATTTGGACCGTTTTTATTTCAGGGGGGATGATTTGGACTGTTTTTATTTCAGGGGGGATGATTTGGACCGTTTTTATTTCAGGGGGGATGATTTGGACCGTTTTTATTTCAGGGGGGGGAGGGTGATTTGGACCGTTTTAATTTCAGGGGGGGGGTGATTTGGACTGTTTTTTATTTCAGGGGGGATGATTTGGACCGTTTTTATTTCAGGGGGGGGTGATTTGGACTGTTTTTTATTTCAGGGGGGATGATTTGGACCGTTTTTATTTCAGGGGGGATGATTTGGACCGTTTTAATTTCAGGGGGGGTGCCATCACATCACCCCTCATCCCCCCTCAACTCGAATACTGCTCACACGGAACTCAGAACTTCTTCATAAATAACTCCCAGAGAGAAAAAAAACACCAGCAAGCTAACAAACAAACCAATATTTCTCTCAGAGTTAACAAAACGTACCAGCAATCAACAACTCGCAGCTGTTTAACCTCTCCTCCTGATGGGCTGCAGGTGTGGTTTAAGGCTGATTTATGGTTCCGCGTTACACCAACGCAGGCAATAAGCCGTGGGTTACGCGAACTACTGCGTACCCTACGGCGAAAGCTCTGCGTCGATTTAACGCGGAACCATAAATCCGCTCTCACAGCGCGACTGACTGTGAGCCCGGCTCGGGCTCCTCGCCGCGCGCAGCTCCTCGCCGACTCCGCGCTCATATTTAATAAATGTATAAAGCCCATATATTTATAAAGCCTCACTTGGCCGAGCCCTAACGCTGAGGCCATGGTAGATTTAAGTTACACGCGGACACGCCGCACTGTTGACTTTTCCCTGCCGGCTCTGCTCACTGAACAGTCCCCACACAAACAGTGTCCAGCGGAGCTACGTTCCGCCGCGCCGCTTTCCCAACGCTTTTTTCTGTTGTCGGGATGTCTCGCGGACGCGGTGTTGGTGAATTCTTTAAAAAACAACAGCTAAACGGGTTAAAATGCGTTGTAACGCGCGTTACTTAGATTGTAACGAGTAAAATATTACCGAAAATGTATTAGTAATGCGTTATATTACTGCGTTACAGCAAATAGTAATACATTACTGTAATTGCGTTACTTTTGTAACGCGTTACCCCCAACACTGGTTGTGGAGGGACAGTTGGTTTTTAACTATGTGTTCTTATAATGAGTTCTGTTTTTGATATTCTGAAGTGTTTTAAAATGTCATGATTGAATAGAAAATAAAGGGTTTTTAAAAATCAAATCTGTCTCTCTCTCTCTCTCTCTCTCTCTCTCTCTCTCTCTCTCTCTCTCTCTCTTTCACACACACACACACACACACACACACACACACAGACACACATACGAGTCCACACTTCTTGAAAGTCACCTTACCTGTTTTATTGCACCTGTAGAGGAGGAGTCTCTCTGATCTGAGTTTAACTGATAAAAGTATTCAGAGTTCAGACTCCATGTTGGTGGACGGAGCAGCAGAGACCAGGTTAGTGTTGGTTCTTTCTTCTTCTGCTGTTTAAATGTCATTCAGGTTAGTGTTGGTTCTTTCTTCTTCTGCTGTTTAAATGTCATTCAGGTTAGTGTTGGTTCTTTCTTCTTCTGCTGTTTAAATGTCATTCAGGTTAGTGTTGGTTCTTTCTTCTTCTGCTGTTTAAATGTCATTCAGGTTAGTGTTGGTTCTTTCTTCTTCTGCTGTTTAAATGTCATTCAGGTTAGTGTTGGTTCTTTCTTCTTCTGCTGTTTAAATGTCATTCAGGTTAGTGTTGGTTCTTTCTTCTTCTGCTGTTTAAATGTCATTCAGGTTAGTGTTGGTTCTTTCTTTTTCTGCTGTTTAAATGTCATTTCTGTGGTTCTGGTTGGATCCTGCTGAGGTGTGAGTGAGATCTGAGGTTTGGGTTCAGATGGAAACACAGAAGTATAAAAAGTCCTCGTAAGGACAGACGTGTGTGTGCTTTTAATTAGTTTGCAAAACTTTGATGCTTTATTTTGAACATTCAGTTAAATGGGGGGGGGGGGGGGGGGGGTAGAACTATAACTGGGGGGAACCGTCCTCCAGCAGGTCTGGGGGGGTTCTGGATGATGATTGTTACTGGTTGTTATTTGAATTGAAGCAAGAGTTTCTCCGTCGTCACAGAGAAAACACTCCCCACCATAAACCTGTGTGTGTGTGTGTGTGTGTGTGTGTGTGTGTGTGTGTGTGTGTGTGTGTGTGTGTGTGTGTGTGTGTGTGTGTGTGTGTGTGTGTGTGTGTACTTTAGACTTTAGACTCTTCTCTCTGAGTCATCTAAAGTCTGACTGTTTCCTGAAACTGTTGTTTTATGGAGGTTTGAACGATGTTATTTGAAGCTCCAACGTTGGAACAACGATGTTTCCAGATGTGTTTGATTTTACTTCAGCAGAAAATTCACTCAAGCTTTCAAATGTCCAACGTTACGTGTTGTTGGGCCACACACACACACACACACACACACACACACACACACACACACACACACACACACACACACACACACACACACACACACACACTCGCACACTCTTATCTTGGTCATAAAGCCGAGTTCCACGTGTATTAACAGCCATCATGACCCCCCCCACACACACACACACACACACACACAAGTTTGTGTTTAATGTTTAGTTAGTTGCTTATCTGTAGTTTAGGTATCAGACGTTTTGTTTTATTATCTTTTAAAGCAGCAACTGTAACTTTCAGCTTTTGTTGAGTTTGGCGGCTCCTTTGGACCAAAGCGGTAGTGCTTTACCAGAAAGAACTACATTTCCCATGTTGGCTAATCCCATGTTATTAATGCTTGCTATGGAGCTCACACCTCATTATCACCCCTTTCTATGGCTAACCCCATGTTATTAATGCTTGCTATGGAGCTCACACCTCATTATCGCCCCTTTCTATTCAATTCAATTCAATTCAATTTTATTTATATAGCGTCTAATACAACAGAGTTGTCTCTAGACGCTTTACAGAGACCCATACCCAGAACATGACCCCCGAGCAGATATTACATAAACAATGGCAGGTAAAAAACTCCCCTAGTGGGAGAAAAACCTTAAGCCAAACAGTGGCAAGGAAAAACTCCCCTTTAGGAGGGAAGAGACCTTGAGCAGGACCAGGCTCATCAGGGGGGACCCTCCTGCCGAGGGCCAGACTGGTGGGTCAGGGACGGCAACAGCACAGCAGGCAGGTGGAAGCAGCAACGGGATGACCGGGGGTGGGGACCGCAGGCCAGCACACAGCTCCCGAAGCTCCGGCCCAATCAGCAAGTCCCAGGTTGGGGTGCAGGGTCAGGAAAAGACTTGTGCTCCGTAATGCAAGCTACAAGCCACCCATGGCCACCTGCAGGACAAAAGAGAGAAAAGGGAGGAGAAGGGGGGGGCAGCAACGGGATGACCAGGGGTGGGGACCGCAGGCCAGCACACAGCTCCCGAAGCTCCGGCCCAATCAGCAAGTCCCAGGTTGGGGTGCAGGGTCAGGGAAAGACTTGTGCTCCGTAATGCAAGCTACAAGCCACCCACGACCACCTGCAGGTTCCGGTGTCCGGCAAAGGATGCTGCAACATGGACAAAAGAGAGAAAAGGGAGGAGAAGGGGGGGCCAGCACAAGAAACTACAGGAGCGACTCTGACACACTAAAGTTTACACTACCTAGAGATTTACCAACACCAGCTAGAGGTTTACTAAACACTAACTATAGGCTTTACTAAACAGAAAGGTTTTAAGTTTAGTTTTAAAGGTGGAGGTGGAGTCAGCCTCCTTAACCCAGATTGGAAGTTGGTTCCAAAGTAATGGTGCCTGATAGCAGAACGCCCGCCCTCCAAATCTACATTTAGATACTCTAGGAACTACGAGTAAACCTGCACTCTGAGAACGGAGAGCTCTGACAGGAACATAAGGCACTATCAGGTCTTGCAAATAATGCGGAGCTAAGCCGTTTTGGGCTTTATACGCAAGTAATAAAATTTTAAATTGGATTCTGAATTTTACGGGTAACCAATGGAGCGACGCTAACACTGGAGAGACGTGGTCTCTCCTGCTAATTCCTGTCAGTACTCGTGCTGCTGCATTTTGGATCAGCTGGAGCCTATTCAGCAAATTACTTGGACATCCTGCTAACAACACATTACAGTAATCTAGTCTAGAAGATACAAACGCATGAACTAGTTTTTCTGCATCACTCTGTGAGAGGATTTTCCTAATCTTTGCAATATTACGGAGATGGAAAAAGGCTATTTTACAAACCTGATTGACATATGGTTTAAACGACAAATCCTGATCGAAAATAACACCAAGATTTCTCACAGTTGCACTGGAAGCCATCGCAACACCATCTAATCCCTTCCTAAGATGCTCTGGACCAAGAATGATAACCTCTGTTTTATCTGAATTTAGAAGCAGGAAATTTCTGGACATCCAGTCCTTGATGTCCCTAAGACATGCCTGAAGTTTAACTAACGGTTCTGTTTCATCCGGCTTCATAGACAAATAGAGCTGCGTATCATCAGCATAACAATGAAAGTGTATGCCGTGATTCTGGATTATACTTCCCAACGGCTGCATGTATAAACTGAACAAGATTGGCCCTAGCACTGAACCCTGCGGAACACCATAACAGACCCTTGACTGTTCTGAAGAAACCTCATGTACATGAACAAACTGGAACCTGTCAGATAGATATGATTTAAACCAACATAGAGCTGTCCCTTTAATCCCAACAACATGCTCTAACCTGTGCAGTAAAATGCCATGATCTATAGTGTCAAAAGCAGCACTGAGGTCCAGTAGAACCAGTATGGACACTAATCCCTTATCTGAGGTCCAGTAGAACCAGTATGGACACTAATCCCTTATCTGAGGCCATAAGGAGGTCATTCGTGACTCGAACAAGTGCTGTCTCTGTGCTATGATGCATTCTGAACCCTGACTGAAAGACTTCAAACAGATCATTTCTATACAAATAGTCACATAACTGGCTTGAAACTGCCTTTTCCAGAATTTTAGACACAAATGGAAGGTTGGAAATTGGTCTATAATTAGCTAAGGTGTCTGGGTCAAGAGAAGGTTTTTTAAGTAAAGGTTTAATTACTGCGACTTTGAAAACCTGTGGTACATATCCTAAACTTAGGGATAGGTTAATTTGGTCCAGTATTGTCGTACCAATAAGAGAAAAAACATGTTTGAATAGACGAGTCGGGATGGGGTCTAACATACATGTGGTTGACTTAGCTCTATTAACGAGTGAAGTCAGCTCAGGGAGGTCTATAGGATCAAAACAGTCTAGAGACAAGTCAGAGCCTAGGGAAGTCGCTAAAGCTGAAGAAACACCTACAACCGGCTGGTTGATTTCTTCTCTAATTCTCGCGATTTTACTGTTGAAGAAGCCCATAAAGTCCTCACTACTGAGAGCTGCAGGAATGCACGGCTCAACAGAGTTGTGACTCTTTGTCAGCCTGGCTACAGTGCTGAACAGAAAACGTGGGTTACTTTTGTTATCCTCTATCAGCGTTGAATAATAAGCTGTTCTGGCTTTGCGAATGGCTTTTTTATATACTATTAGAATATCTTTCCATTCACGATGAGAGTCTACAGACCTACAAGAGTACCACTTCCTTTCCATTTTACGCACGTTTTGTTTCAACATGCGGATATCTGAATTATACCAGGGAGTTAAGCTCCTGTGGCTAGAAACCCTCCTTTTCAAAGGAGCAACTTCATCTAAAGCTGAATGCAACAAATCAGCAGTGTTACTAGCAAGGAAATCAACATCTGCAGAGGTAGAACCCAGGTCACTGGCCTCGACTACATCACTATTTCGCACTGTCGTAAGATAAGCAATGGCCTCCCTAAATTTATCAATAACTTCATCAGACAAACATCTGCTAAAATAATACCTCCTATTTTGCACTTCAACATCAACAAAATTAAATTCAAACGTTATTAAGTAATGGTCGGATAAAAGGGAGTTTACAGGTGACACCAACAGACCATCAGTTTCAACACCGTAGGTGAGAACGAGATCGAGAGTATGATTAAAACAGTGCGTCGGTTTATCCACTTTTTGTGAGATACCCATTGATTCTAGAAGAGAATCGAAGCCTAATTTAAGATTATCGCTTTCAACATCCATATGAATGTTAAAATCACCCACTATGATGAATTTATCTGTGCTGATCAATAATCCAGAAAGGAAATCTGAAAATTCAGACAAAAACTCCAGATACGCACCAGCAGGGGGCCGGTACACTACCACTAACACAACTGGCTTCTCTGATTTCCGGCTCGGAAATTTCAGACCAAGCATGAGGCTTTCAAATGTATTATAGTTGCACTTGGGTTCAATTTTTGTTTGGAGACCGGAGTTATAAATTGCTGCGACTCCTCCGCCTCGGCCCGTGCTTCTAGGAATGTGATGATTAAAGTAGCCGGGCGGAGTTGATTCATTCAAACTAACATACTCTTCCTCCTGTAACCATGTTTCTGTTAAGCAGAAAATATCACTCCTGCTCTCTGTAATTATATCATTTACTAACAGAGACTTAGAGCTTAATGATCGTATATTTAGTAGTCCGCATCTAATTTTTCGGTCTGTAATTGGTACCAAATGTGCATTGGTTTTAATTTTTACAAGGTTATCTTGGTTAACGCCTCTATAACGCTGCACCTGGTGAACTTTTGGAGGGCGGGGAACTGCAACCACTTCTATTTTGCTAGGCACCTGGCCAGAGTCGCCAATATCATGTAATCCTACAGTTTTAGAGTCGCTAATTACATAATGCAATCCTACAGTTTTGTTGGCAGGCGTTGGTCCTTGAGAAGCAACAGATGTGTCGCTGAGCCCTTTAAGACTACCCTTCCTCCGAACCGTCACCCAGCTGCCCTGCCTGGCCGGCTGCCGGGGAGCTGCAGGGGAGCGGCTAACATGGGGTTAGCTATGGCTAACCCCATGTTATTAATGCTTGCTATGGAGCTCACACCTCATTATCACCCCTTTCTATGGCTAACCCCATGTTATTAATGCTTGCTATGGAGCTCACACCTCATTATCGCCCCTTTCTATGGCTAACCCCATGTTATTAATGCTCAGTAGGCAAAGAAGTTTTGTTATGAAGCTCACACCTCAGCTTTAGCTAGAATTTTAAAACCTGAACAATAGAATTCAACGTAAAATGCCGGATCTTGTCCATTAAAAACAATACGTTTTGGAACATAGTGTAACGACCACAGATAAGATAAGGCCTTGCCCGCCTGGGCAACACATCAGCATTTGGCCGACTGGTCAGTGCAGTTGACTGTGGTCTGGGAGACTGGTTAGTGCAGTTGACTGTGGTCTGGGAGACTGGTTAGTGCAGTTGACTGTGGTCTGGGAGACTGGTTAGTGCAGTTGACTGTGGTCTGGGAGACTGGTTAGTGCAGTTGACTGTGGTCTGGGAGACTGGTTAGTGCAGTTGACTGTGGTCTGGGAGACTGTGGTTCGAGACACGCTCTGGGCACGACTTGTTCGCCACAGTATTTTCCTCATTGTGTTATGGTTTTCTTTTAATATCTTTAACATTTCTAAACACAAAAACACGAAAGTGTCCTTGATAATTCAATAATACAATAGGTTCATGTTAAGGACATCCGTTTTAATTAGTTCTCCTTCGATTATGACATGTTATTAATGCTCAGTAGGCACAGGAGGTTTGTTATGTATTGTTATAGGTTTTTCTATGAGGCCTATTTCGTGTCTATTTTTGCACAGTTCACTAACGCTTTGAGCTAGGAGGCTGAAATTCTAGACTCTGTATCAGGAGGTGACTCTCATCCACTGTGCCGAGTTTCCGATCTGTGTGACCTTCGTAAGTGTCAAAGGTCACCGCGTGTGTTGCTTCTCGGGCCTGCGAGGCTTATTTTGTGTCTTTTTTTGCACAGTTCACTGTTCATGGGATGCCACCAAACAACATATAAAAAATTCAGACTTCTATGACTTCTGCAACAGTGTTTCCTCCAAAACGTCCTGGCTGGTTAGGAGGGTGTAGAAACCTCTAGCTCTGAGAGCCTCCTGACTAATGGAACAGGGCCTATTTTGTGTCTTTTTTTGCATAGTTCACTAACGCTTTTAGCTAGGAGTCTGAATTTTCATATGTTGTTTGGGGGCATCCCCTGAACAGACAGACGTTAGTTTGGTGCAGATCGGACCTGTACTTTTTGATGGGCGGGGATTTGAAACTACACCTTTTCCAACATTTGAACAGACGCCGTTGCCACAACATTTGTCCAAACCAGGTAAAACTTGAACCTCCATATGGGGCCTAGATTGGGATTGCCAAGTCTCAACTCTGTGAACCCTCTGCAACGCCAACTAGCTCTGTGGAAGTCGTACAGCCACGGGACCAAAAAACCTTGGCAAAGGGCCTTCTGCATCGCAACATAGTCAAAAATCAGCCTCCCAGCTCAAAGCGTTAGTGAATTTAAAAAAAAACACACAAAAAAGGCCCGAAAAAGGCACCACACACGGTGACCTTTGGCATTTCCGAAGGTCGCGCGGATCTGAAACTCGGCACAGTGGATTAGAGTCACCTCCTGATATAGAGTCTAGAATTTCAGCTTACTAGCTCAAAGCGTTAGTGAACTATGCAAAAAAAGACATGAAATAGTCTTAGCAGACCCGGAAAGCAACACACGCGGTGACCTTTGACACTTCCGAAGGTCACACAGATCTGAAACTCGGCACAGTGGATTACAGTCACCTCCTGATACAGAGTCTGGAATTTCAGCCTCCTAGCTCAAAGCGTTAGTGAATTGTGCAAAATAGACACGAAATAGGCCTCATAGGCAAACCTATAACAATACATAACAAACCTCCTGTGCCTACTGAGCATTAATAACATGGGGTTAGCCATAGAAAGGGGTGATAATGAGGTGTGAGCTCCATAGCAAGCATTAATAACATGGGGTTAGCCATAGAAAGGGCCGATAATGAGGTGTGAGCTCCATAGCAAGCATTAATAACATGGGGTTAGCCATAGAAAGGGGCGATAATGAGGTGTGAGCTCCATAGCAAGCATTAATAACATGGGGTTAGCCATAGAAAGGGGCGATAATGAGGTGTGAGCTCCATAGCAAGCATTAATAACATGGGGTTAGCCATAGAAAGGGGCGATAACAGCCTCCTGCGCCTACTAGTAGGTAGAGTAGGGCCCTACTGGCCCATATCTATGGGATGATTGTTATCGTTTTGTCCTTCATTCAATGGTATGACAGCAGTCAAATCGGGTGGTCGGACATCCCTCCTCGTCTTACAGCTCATGCCAGTGAGGGAACGCAGTGATTTCCTGCCACAATCTGATTTCTCCCCTGAAAATGGATCTTTTTACCTGCAAAAAATTGATTGAAGGCCAAATACAGTTAATGAAAAGTTGTTTCTACCTAAATATGATTTGATCTCATTCTTGAGCTTCATAATATAAACACTAGAGCTCACAGGATTGCTTTTCACTCTTAAAGGACCATTACAACACAAAATAGGCATTTTCACCTGCCAAAAACTGATTGAAGGCCAAATACGGTTAATGAAAAGTTGTTTCTGCCTAAATGTGACTTGATCTCATTCTTGAGCTTCATAATCTGAAAATCTGGCGTTTAAACGCTATCGATCAACGGGCTGCTGTGCGCGCTCCCGCGGCCACAAATCAGATTCTGGCAGGAATCACTTTTTGGCACGACACCGGGCCAATGTTTATTCTTGTCTGGGCTTTTAGCTTGTTAATCTCCCTCTTTCTTTTTTCGCCTCCTCCGATAAAACTTTTATTTTCTTGGGTTTTTCCCCTGCTTCGGCCATGACACCAGCTTCTGCTGAGCTCTGCTCCACGCCCCGCCCAGCTTTGGTCTGGATGGGTTACCATGGTTACCATGGTAACGGGTTACCAGCCTCTGCTGAGCTCTGCTCCACGCCCCGCCCAGCCTTGGTCTGGATGGGTTACCATGGTTACCATGGTAACGGGTTACCAGCCTCTGCTGAGCTCTGCTCCACGCCCCGCCCAGCTTTGGTCTGGATGGGTTACCATGGTTACCATGGTAACGGGTTACCAGCCTCTGCTGAGCTCTGCGCTCCACGCCCCGCCCAGCTTTGGTCTGGATGGGTTACCATGGTTACCATGGTAACGGGTTACCAGCCTCTGCTGAGCTCTGCGCTCCACGCCCCGCCCAGCTTTGGTCTCCACTACGAATGGGAAGGAGGGGGAAGTGACGTATGCCGTAAAGCAGTCAAAGCTGTAAAAATGTGTAGTTTTTTTAGTGTGGCAGGGTTCCTACCATGCTCCTCAAAGTTACATAGTGCCAGTGAAGGAGATACAGACCCCTCAGACCAGGACAGAGGTTCATTAAACCTGTTGGAAGTTGATGTTCCATCACAATGATGATGATGAAATATTAGATTAAGCTGGAAAAGTTACATAGCGCTGCTTTAACACTTGTGTAAACTAATTCTGATTAATTTGAATGAGAGAAGTTATTTGTGTTTATTTTATACATATTTGTTCCATTTGCATGTTTAAAGGTCTGAGTTCAGACTGTTATTCTGTAACCCCCGGCAACAGGCTGGAACGCAGAACAAACCAGCTACTTTGAGACTGATTCTTCTGTTTATGAATTACTTCCTGATAACGTCAGGTGGTGTCCTGTATTGATTCATTCATTATGATAAGTTTTACTTAAAGCAGTCACATATAAACCACCACAACATTGTTATAAATAAAATCACATCTTAGATAAATCAATAAATCCTGTCCTTCAGCTGTAATGAGCGGGAGAGTCTCCATCAGACCCCGTGACCCCGTACAGGATTAAAACGCTATAAAACTGGATGGATGGAGTAAATCAGAATACATGACATTAAATATACCCTGATATTAAATTAGTTTTGGTGCAGATGAGAAATTAGTACTTCAAATAAAACAGAACAATTAAGGATCAAATCTTTGTGAAATAATCAGTGAATGAGTGTCACGGCTCAAAGACAGAGAACCCAAATGCACGACACCAAACACAATCAGAGTCCAAGAGGCTTTAATCAGGGTCAAAGGCAGGCAGGGGTCAAAACCGGGTAGTCAGGCAGATCAGGCAAACAATCCAAGGGGGCAGGCAAAAATCCAAAAACCGGAATCAGGCAGGGTCGCAGACAGACAGGCAGGCAGGCAGAAAACTGATCAGAAATCGGGAACGCTGGAAAGCGAGGCACAAACACTCGACAATCTGGCAAACTAGAAGGTGGAAATGGGCCGGTATATGAGGGGAACTGCTGATGAGGGAAACCAGGTGTGGAGCTGGGTGGGGAAGCACAGGTGAAGGGAATGAGTGGATCTCTGGCTGATGAGGGTGGCAGGGTCTGGAATGACAGGAGAGTGAGTTAACAAGTAAAAAACATATCAAACTGAGAAACCATGACAATGAGGTTGTTTTAAGAGCAGGAACATTTGTGTTAGCTTCCAGTCTCCTAACATTCCAGCATGACTGTAGCTCACCATGACACAAGTTAATTCACTCATTTTTATGATCACGTGTTTGAATTCTGTCTGGGAAGTTTAACGAGTATTCTGGCTCTGATCACATGACACTCACAGGTTGGTCTACGTTTCCTCCCAACACCCTATATCACACATCCACTATTACACTGAGGTTTAAAGAGCTTTGTGACAAATAAAACACAGTTAGAAGTGATAGAAACACAAACTAATGTCTTAGCTGGATGATCAGTAGACAAACAATGAGCAGTGGTGTAAAGTAACGAAGTACAAGTACTTCGTTATTGTACTTAAGTAAGATTTTTGAGAATTTGTACTTTTATTGATACTTTCATTTTTGTGTACTTTTACTTTTACTTCGTTACATTTTCATGGAAAAAATCGTACTTTTAATCCGCTATATTTAAAATTGGACACGTCGTTACTCGCTACAAATAAAGAACAGCACAGCGGGGGCTGATTTATGGTTCCGCGTTACACCGGCGCAGAGCTACAGCGTAGGGTACGCGGCGACGCACGTGCGTCGATTTAACACGGAACCATAAGGCGGACGGGAAGGAAGGGGGGCCCGTGAATATACCGAGAAGGAGCCGCAGCTCCCGGGAGAGTTGCGCTGCAGAGGTGGGCCGGAAGGCCGGAGGAACCGCCGTCAGTACCGATGAGGACTGAAGCCTGAATTATGGTTCCGCGTTAAATCGACGCAGAGCCTCGCCGTAGGGTACGGGCCCTGCGTTGGTGTAACGCGGAACCATAAATCAGCCTTGAGCGGCAGCCGACGCGTGTCGATACGCACCATTCTTTGATTCCACCCCTTCTAAGGTGGTTTTGGCATTTAAAAGTTCAAAAGTCTCATCCTTTATCAGCTGGGGTTGCTTAATGTTGTCACTGCATATACAGGCTGGGGGTGGACCTGTCAGCGGGGCCACTGGGGTAAAGCAGCAGTGATGAGCAAAGGGAGAAATCAAAATGGGGTAATGGAAACAAACGCTAAAGGGGTCAGAATAATATCACCATTATTTAGAGTTGTAAGCAAATTCTTGGATTCTTCATTTCTTTGCAATCCTTTTGAAAATAATTTAGTACTTTGAATTTTGTACTTTGTACTTTTTACTTTTTACTTTTGTACTTAAGTACATTTTACACCATGTACTTTTGGTACTTTATTATATTTAAGTTGAGGTACTTTTATACTTTTACTTAAGTAATGTTCTTAATTGGTACTTTTTACTTTTAGTTAAGTAATTTTCAAGCAGAAAATTTGTACTTTTACTTAAGTACAATATTTTTGTACTTTTTCCACCTCTGACAATGAGTTTAAGAAGGTTCCTGGTCCAAATGGAACCTCATAAAGGTTCACAACAGCAGCTGATGTTCTTCCAGGTGAACCGGATGATGGACTGGATGTTAAAGGTGAACTTCTATCGGTGGGTTCCACCTGCCGTCCACTACGACTTCCATCATTGATAAAGTAACAACCAGGAACTAATCTTCTCCCCGCAGGTCCAGATCTGTCGGTACAACCAAACAACTTAACAACCGTGTTTGTGAACGTTGGTCTGAACGGTGTTTTTGGAAACAGCTGAATCTCTGCACCGTGATGGTTCTATGTAGGTACCAACGTCCTTCCCTCCATCATTCCAGCTGTGGATTCAGGAAACACTCGTATCGTTCCTGCGTGGGTCCAACTATGTTAGTGGTGAACATCGTCATCAACGGTGGTTTTGGGAAACGCACCCCTGATCTCAGACTCACCTTCATGACTGGATCCAGAATAAACTCTGATGTTCTTGTGTAGAAAACTGAACATGAGCAGGTAACGTTCAGGCTGGTCTTTAGTGTGAATGAGGGAAGAAGTGGTTTCCTGGATGACTTCACCAGTCCTTCTTTGACTTTTTAATGAAACACAACATTTCTTCTCCAGGTGAATACTCGGCTTCACAGATTGGAATCAAATTAGAGGCTCAGTTTCAATTCTCTCTTATCGTCAGTATCAGTAAAACCTCTTTCTTCAACCTCAGGAGTTTTGACAAAGTCATTCAGGAAAAGTGGTGAAAGAATGTATTTCATGATTAGTGGTGTTTTAATAAAGTTTCTGTCTACAGATTCAGAGGTCGGTGTTTCTGGTTCATGTCTCTGAATGACTGAAGTCCAGAAGATGGAGGATTGTGTGGAGAAAGAGGAGGAGAGACCAGAGTCTCCAGGATCCATCAGTGTCTCTATGAAGAGTGACCGGTCCAAACCTGAACCTCCAGACTTCAGTAAAGAACCTGGACCTTCAGACACAAAGTAAGACAACTGTTGGTAACTGATTATATGACTCACCATGACTGTGTATTTTCTGTCCGTGGTGGTTTATTTAATAGATATACATAATAAATCAATATCTAGATCAGTCATGTGTATCAGTCATTTGTACCAGTCATTTGTACCAGTCATGTGTATCAGTCATTTGTACCAGTCATGTGTACCAGTCATGTGTATCAGTCATTTGTATCAGTCATTTGTATCAGTCATGTGTATCAGTCATGTGTACCAGTCATGTGTACCAGTCATTTGTATCAGTCATGTGTATCAGTCATGTGTACCAGTCATGTGTATCAGTCATGTGTATCAGTCATTTGTACCAGTCATGTGTATCAGTCATTTGTACCAGTCATTTGTATCAGTCATGTGTATCAGTCATGTGTATCAGTCATTTGTACCAGTCATTTGTACCAGTCATTTGTACCAGTCATGTGTACCAGTCATTTGTACCAGTCATGTGTACCAGTCATTTGTACCAGTCATGTGTACCAGTCATTTGTATCAGTCATGTGTATCAGTCATGTGTACCAGTCATGTGTATCAGTCATTTGTACCAGTCATGTGTATCAGTCATTTGTACCAGTCATGTGTATCAGTCATGTGTATCAGTCATGTGTACCAGTCATGTGTATCAGTCATTTGTACCAGTCATGTGTACCAGTCATTTGTACCAGTCATGTGTATCAGTCATTTGTATCAGTCATGTGTATCAGTCATGTGTACCAGTCATGTGTATCAGTCATTTGTACCAGTCATGTGTATCAGTCATTTGTACCAGTCATGTGTATCAGTCATGTGTATCAGTCATGTGTACCAGTCATGTGTATCAGTCATTTGTATCAGTCATTTGTATCAGTCATGTGTATCAGTCATGTGTACCAGTCATGTGTACCAGTCATTTGTATCAGTCATGTGTATCAGTCATGTGTACCAGTCATGTGTATCAGTCATGTGTATCAGTCATTTGTACCAGTCATGTGTATCAGTCATTTGTACCAGTCATTTGTATCAGTCATGTGTATCAGTCATGTGTATCAGTCATTTGTACCAGTCATTTGTACCAGTCATTTGTACCAGTCATGTGTACCAGTCATTTGTACCAGTCATGTGTACCAGTCATTTGTACCAGTCATGTGTACCAGTCATTTGTACCAGTCATGTGTATCAGTCATTTGTACCAGTCATTTGTATCAGTCATTTGTACCAGTCATGTGTACCAGTCATTTGTACCAGTCATGTGTACCAGTCATTTGTACCAGTCATGTGTATCAGTCATTTGTACCAGTCATTTGTATCAGTCATTTGTACCAGTCATGTGTATCAGTCATGTGTACCAGTCATTTGTATCAGTTATTTGTATCAGTCATGTGTATCAGTCATGTGTATCAGTCATTTGTATCAGTCATTTGTACCAGTCATGTGTACCAGTCATTTGTATGAGTCTCTGCTGAACCAGGGAACCATTAAAACATGCAGGACTCTGGCTCTCGGGGACCAGGGTTGGAGAACCTGGTGTAGATCTTCTTCAGTGGTCATCATCAATATCACGAGTGACTGAGTGAATTTGTGTTTGCAGAGGTCGGTACTGCAGTCAGAGACCAGAGTCTCCAGGATCCATCTGTCTGTCCCTGAAGAGTGACCGGTCCATGAACCCCCCTTTAGAGTTCAGTAAAGAACCTGGACCTTCAGACACAAAGTAAGACAACTGTTGGTAACTGATTATATGACTCACCATGACTGTGTATTTTCTGTCCGTGGTGGTTTATTTAATAGATATACATAATAAATCAATATCTAGATCAGTCATGTGTATCAGTCATTTGTACCAGTCATTTGTACCAGTCATGTGTACCAGTCATTTGTACCAGTCATGTGTACCAGTCATGTGTATCAGTCATTTGTACCAGTCATGTGTACCAGTCATGTGTACCAGTCATGTGTACCAGTCATGTGTATCAGTCATTTGTACCAGTCATGTGTACCAGTCATGTGTATCAGTCATTTGTATCAGTCATGTGTATCAGTCATTTGTACCAGTCATTTGTATCAGTCATGTGTATCAGTCATGTGTATCAGTCATTTGTACCAGTCATTTGTACCAGTCATGTGTACCAGTCATTTGTACCAGTCATTTGTACCAGTCATGTGTATCAGTCATGTGTACCAGTCATGTGTACCAGTCATTTGTACCAGTCATTTGTACCAGTCATGTGTACCAGTCATTTGTACCAGTCATGTGTATCAGTCATGTGTACCAGTCATGTGTATCAGTCATTTGTACCAGTCATTTGTACCAGTCATTTGTATGAGTCTCTGCTGAAACAGGGAAACATTAAAACATGCAGGACTCTGGCTCTCGGGGACCAGGGTTGGAGAACCTGGTGTAGATCTTCTTCAGTGGTCATCATCAATATCACGAGTGACTGAGTGAATTTGTGTTTGCAGAGGTCGGTACTGCAGTCAGAGACCAGAGTCTCCAGGATCCATCTGTCTGTCCCTGAAGAGTGACCGGTCCATGAACCCCCCTTTAGAGTTCAGTAAAGAACCTGGACCTTCAGACACACGGTAAGACAACTGTTGGTAACTGATTATATGACTCATCATGACTTCATATTTTCTGTCCGTGGTGGTTTATTTCATAGATATACAGAATAAATCAATAGTGTATGTGTAGGAATATATGTAAGAATATTACAAATACCAGTGTATTAAAATTTAATTATTATATGTTAAACATGTAATAATTCAAATTATTTTTTATATTAGTAATAATTATATTATTAATTTACAATTGGTCTTTTTATACTCTTCAATATCTGTAACATGTTGGACATAAACATTGTGACATATATTTACATTTATTTCCCTTGATAAATATCCATCAACATGGAACTTGTTGAAACCACCAAGTAGAAATCTCACTGCAGTTTCCTGTCAGAGGCAGAAACCTCTCCCTTCGTAGGGAAAGTTCCCACTTCCTCCTGCTCTCTCTGCTTTTTGGGAAACCTTAAAAATGTGTGAAATGTATCCAGATATAAGAATTATGGTCAGCATTTTTAATGCTGATTTCCTTTTACTTTAATTGTAAGGACACACCTAGAATAGACTATAATAGAATAGAATAGTCCTTTATCGTCAGTACACCTTGTGGATTGTTGGGTCTCTACAAACAAACTGTAAATGTTAGTTTTGTAAGTGTATAAAAAAGTCTGTAAAAACTTCTGCCTGTACAAGAATCTCCATCTGTCAGCTCCCACGTTATTGGTGCGTACAATCTAACTTCAAAAAGTTGCACAAACTACAGTCAATAAAGACAAAAGGATGAGATTGATCCCCTCTGCTTGTGCAGGACTTGATCAATACTAGAATAGATAGAATAGGCCAGCGTTAGAAGCTGAGGCCATGAAGTCTCCTGTGTTTCTGAAGGCAGTTGGACAGATTGTAAAGACTGATTCAGTTTGAAAATGTGAATGATAAAGTAGAAAGATGGATTTTCTGACCCATAGTTCAGTTCAGTTATCGTGGATATTAAATGTGAGATGTTTCTGAGAGAAGGATGGAACAAAAAAACATAATTGAGAATACTTGACCAATCAGAAGAAAGTCTGTCTATTTCAGGCTGTTTTTGGTGTGATGTGTCTCCTATGGGGTTATCGGTTAAGTTCCCGGTTCCTGGTTCCTGCCTTGTTCCTACAATGTGTTTGTGCAGAAGGAGTCAGTTGTTGATCATTGACTGGTGAGATGTGAAGATCAGGATGTTTGGGTTTTTCAGAAGAGGAGTGAATTCTGCAGCCTCCAGGTGTCGGTCTACGAAGAGTGACGTCTCCAAAGATCTACCTGACGACTTCAACAATGATCCTGCTCTGATGAAGTAAGAAAACCATGTCCTGTGGAAGAAAAAACAACAAATACCCTGAGAACTTTTTAGTGTTTGATTTTGCTCGTAAACGTGGAAACATCCAATAAACCCTTTGTGGACGCTGGTTCTGCAGACGGAGCTCAGACCAGTCGACTTCACCGGAATATCTGGGATATGGAAAAAGATCCAGAGCAAGATCTCCACAAGGTGAGACCGTCCATCCGTCTGAAGAGTCGTCATGGTGATGCATCAGAGCTTTTTAAAACCTCTGATGCATCGGAGCGTACGCTCGGTTTGTCATTTCTGTGTCCAGTTGTTCAAACATGGACCATCATCCTTTGTGGTTCCGGACGTACGTCGGTTTAAGGACCTGCAGGTCTGGATCTGGACCCTAGTGGTCTGTAGAGGACCTGAGACACCACGTTAAGCTGCGTATAGTCTGTGTCTGGAGGAACTGGAGGTTCAGTTCTCAGGAGAGAAATGCAGATCAGACCCCCCAATGCTAAACATCTGTTTCTCCCATCGTCTTCTCTTATCAAATGGTACGTATTTGAACTATCTAAACCCTGCATCTAAAGAAAACAGTGGAGCCGTAAACAGAGGCTGACTCCGTGACTAGATAAAAACAGCTGACCTATAGCTGAACTGCTGAATAGGATATAACTTTGCATATAGAGAAAACCACCAGTGTAAGAAACCCTTCACACTCTTAACACTTTCATGAAATCCTAACAGTCGTATTCCTATTCTTCTTACTGATGGGTCGTCTACTTTAGTTCATGAAGTCTTCTCCGGTGAGCTGTAGATGGTGATGCCTTCACTCCTGCCCTCTGGAGGGGGTTGCTGAAGTCACTGACGGTTGTTTTAGGGTTTAACCTGAAGATTCTCACAATGTTCCTCTCATCAACGACCGATGTTTTCCACCGTTCGATGTCTGTTACCCGATACAACCGTGGTGACCTTCGTCTTGGGGGTTTCAGATGGTTGTCCCGGCAGTGACCAGTGTTTACGTTTTCCACGTACTTGAACGGTACCTGCAGTCTGCAGGGCGATGAAGCTGAGGTGGTCTTGATCCTTCACCGGCATTGGTGGACTGAGCGGTCAAACCGGTTCCTAACCCGGGTTGGTTTAGCTCCTGGAGGCCCCCCATCACTGACTGCAGTAGGAGTTTGTATCTCTCTGACCTCCTCTCCATTCTGTTTTTCAGCAGATGCTGGTCTGCAGCAGGTCCTAGATGAACATAAGACCAGTCTGAGGAGCAGATGTGAACATGTGACTGAAGGAACTGATGAACCAGGAAGTAGAACCCCCCTCAACAGGATCTACACGGAGCTCTTCATCACAGAGGGACTGAGTGAAGAGGTTGATACCCAACATGAGGTGATGCAGCTGGAGACAGCTTCCAGGATGAAGAGCCTCCATGACGCTCCAATCAGGTGCCAGGACATCTTTAAAGCCTTACCTGGCCAACGTGGAGCCATCAGAGTGGTTCTGACCAACGGCGTCGCTGGCGCTGGGAAAACCTTCTCGGTTCAGAAGTTCTCTCTGGACTGGGCCGAGGGCTGGGAGAACCAAGACGTCACCGTGGTGATTCTGCTCTCGTTCAGGGAGCTGCACCTGATCGGAGATGAGCAGCTCAGTCTTCTCAGGCTGATCCGGGTTTTCCATCCATCGTTCCAGAAGCTCACAGCAGAGCAGCTGGCTGCCGGGAAACCGTTGTTCATCTTTGACGGCCTGGATGAAAGCAGACGTTCCCTGGACTTCAACAACGGTCCGGTCGTGTCTGACGTCACACAGAGCTCATCGGTCAACGTGCTGCTGACCAACCTCATCCAGGGGAACCTGCTTCCCTCAGCTCTCATCTGGATCACTTCCAGACCTGCAGCAGCCAATCAGATCCCTCACAAACACGTGGACAGGCTGACAGAAGTACGAGGCTTCACCGACGGCCAGAAGGAGGAATACTTCAGGAGGAGGTTCAGGGATGAAGAGCGGTCCAGCAGCATCGTCTCCCACATGAAGACATCCAGAACCCTCCACATCATGTGTCAACTCCCGGTCTTCTGCTGGATCACTGCTACAGTTCTGGACCACATGTTGACCACAGAGCAGAGAGGAGAGCTGCCCAAGACCCTGACTGACATGTTCTCCCACTTCCTGCTGGTCCAGACCAAGAGGAAGAAGAACAAGTACCAGGAGGGACATGAGACGAGTCCACAGGAGCTGACGGAGGCTGACAGGGACCTTCTCCTGAAGCTGGGGAGGCTGGCGTTTCAACATCTGGAGAAAGGAAACATCATGTTCTACCAAGAAGACCTGGAGCAGTGTGGTCTTGATGTCCCAGAGGCCTCGGTGTACTCAGGAGTTTGTACCCAGATCTTCAGGAGAGAGTGTGAGGTCTTCCAGAAACCCGTCTACTGCTTTGTTCATCTGAGCATCCAGGAGTTCCTGGCTGCAGTCTACGTGCTCCACTGTTGCTCCACCAGGAACACAGATGTGCTGAAGAACTTCCTGGGAGAAGACTACACATACTCATATCTGGATGACTTCCTGAGGAGAGTCATGTGGAAATCCCTGGAGAGTAAAAATGGCCACCTGGACCTGTTTGTCCGCTTCCTTCATGGTCTTTCTGTGGAGTCCAACCAGAGACTGTTAGGAGTTCTGCTGAACCAGAGGAAGAACCGTCCAGAAACCATCCAGAGAGTCATCAACAACCTGAAGTGGATGAGCACTTACGAAGACTCTCCTGACAGAAGCATCAACATGTTCCAGTGTCTGATGGAGATGAACGACCTCTCAGTTCATCAGCAGATCCAAGAGTTCCTGAAGTCAGAGAACAGATCAGAGCAGGAACTCTCTGAGATCCAGTGTTCAGCTCTGGCCTACATGCTGCAGATGTCGGAGGTTCTGGATGAGTTGGACCTGGACAAGTACAACACAACACCAGGGGGTCGACGGAGACTGATTCCAGCTGTGAGGAACTGCAGAAAGGCTCGGTGAGTCCAGATGGATCAATAACACCATCAGTTAGTGTAAATTAGCAGTTTAGTTCTTTAAATCTTGTTTTGATCTTCAAATGAAAACTGAAGTGAGATGTGTTGATGTTTCTGCTGCTCAGAGATGAATCTGTGTAACGGAGAAAGATGAAACATCAGAACCACTGGGGGTTTTGTGGACACATGTACTTGGTAAGAGACCTTAGTTCTAGTAACTCTGGTTCTGTGATCTCCTGCACCGTCCTGTAACTCCGGTGGGGGTTACTTTCCTCACACTTTAAGAGGAGAGCAGTTGGACTTGTTATTGGTTCCTGAAGACTTTTCACCCTCATCCAAGAGTCGACACAGATATGAAGGCTTGAAATCCCATGATCCTCCATAAACTGCTGGTCGTACCAGACCGAGACTCTAGATGGAAAAGCTCTGAATGTGACGAGTGCAGCTTCATTGATTATGAATGAAAGTTTGTCTGAGACAGAAGGTGACAGGTGTTTGTGTTGTTGCTGTAGAGGAGAGCAGCATGAAGACGTTTACAGCTTCATACGAGAACTGACGTCTGGATATCAGAGCAGAACAGCACAATTCAGTCTCCTTCATCAATCTCTGATCAATGCTGAAGTCTCTGTGAGAGCAAAGTCTCCTTTAACAGACCTGAACACAAAATACAAGAAAAACTAATCCAGGAGTCAGAAAAACACTAAATACAGCTTACCGTATTTTCGCGACCATAAGGCGCAACTTTTTTTTTTTTTTTTTTTTTTTTTTTTTTTTTTTTTAAATGTGCCGGGCGCCTTAAGAAACGGTGCGCCGTGTCTATTACCTGAATTACGGTAATGTCAGGTCGGCCACCATGAGAAGGTAAAAAGAGAAGGGGGCGGGTGAAGCTGAATGAGACCATCCACTGAGCTGTTTAATGCGAAACAGATGATGAAGACTTTTAAGGATTTGCTTGATGTGTAAAGTGAAATAAAATACAATCAAACTAAGTTTTGCTCCGCTCTATTTAAATAAGCACACTTGTGTGTGAGTGTTCTGCAGCGCGCGTGTGTTTTCCCCGGTTAAAGCAGCGGCTGCAGCAGCGCGGTGATGCGCGCTGCTGCAGCCGACTTCCTGGTTCCCCAAGCGGGTCCGATGACCTGGTTCCCGGCCGCTTTAAGAGCAGAGATTTCTGGGGTCTGTCTCAGGTCAGATCAGCTTCACTCTCCGAGATTTGCAGCCAAATCTGTCGGTTACAAACCCGGTACCGGACCCCGACATGCGCGTGTGTGTATTCGCGGCGCGACACACAGATTCTCATGTAGGCTATGTGGTGCTGGACTGGCGCAGCTGATGGACAGAAACTTATGGTGATTTTAAAAAGAAAAACTTTGCATAAGACGTTTCCAGCCGGAGTCATTATAAGGGTGAATGAAAAGAGGGGGCTGGATGAAGGGATGATGATCAAGAAGCTGAGACAGGTCTGGAAATTCGGACTGGCGCAGCTGAATTAACGGAGCTCCTGTCGGATACAAACCCCGGTACCGGCTCCCCGACAGCGCGTGTGTGTGAGCGGGTCCAGCGCGAGGGTCCCGGGACGCGGGACCCGGGACCGCCGCGGTCGGGATTTTTAAAAGAAAAGCGTTCCCTAAGAGACTTTTCCAGCCAGAGTGAAATGAAAAGGGCTGGATGGATGAGGAGATGTTCAGTGGCTGAGACAGGTTTGTGCAGCAACCCGGTGGTTTTTTTAAATTCTTTAATGCAGAAACAGAATATGAACCTTTGAAGGGTTTGATTGATGTGAAAAGTAAAATAAAATATCAAACTAAGTTTTGCTTCTGCTGTATTTTTAGCGCGTGTGTGTTTTGCAGCGCGTGTGTGTGCAGCTCCGTCTCCGTAGACGGCGCCTTTTGGGTCGGTGCGCCGTATGTGTGTTTTAAAACCAAAAATGACACACAAAACTGAGGGTGCGCCTTTCCACACAGTGCGCCATATGGTCGCGAAAATACGGTAAAAGCTTGAACATCTTTTATCTGGATACTTGATAAAAGTTCAGCTCCACACTGGTTCACTTTCATTCAAGATGTTCAGAGTGAAAAATGTCCAAGAATAAATGAGTTTATGTCCTAAATCCGATGTTTTCAGATGACTCTGACAGACGTAGACGTTAATGAAGCCGGTTCCCTCCTTCATCTGCAGATCCAGACAAAGTCTGCAGATGTTAACAGATGTTCAGTCTGGCTTTAACTCACACTTTATTACAACTGACATCATGTTTTCTCTCATCACAGATTTAGTGGTTGTGATCTCTCAGAGACTCACTGTGAAGTTGTTGCGTCCGCTCTGAAGTCCAACCCCTCCCATCTGACACAACTGGACCTGAGTCAGAACCTCCTGCAGGATTCAGGAGTGAAGGTTCTGTCTGGTGGACTGGAGAGTCCAAACTGTAGACTGGAGACTCTGAGGTCAGTTCATGGAGATGTTTACACATTTATCCACTTATCATCCTCCAAACATGTGACTAAACTACTTTAATTCAAAACATATTCATGAAATATTTAATATCTGATATGAAGAGATGTTTGTTTTTTTAGAAAGGTTCACTCTCTCTCTCTCTCTCTCTCTCTCTCTCTCTCTCTCTCTCTCTCTCTCTCTCTCTCTCTCTCTCTCTCTCTCTCTCTCTCTCTCTCTCTCTCTCTCTCTCTCTCTCTCTCTCTCTCTCTCTCTCTCTCTCTCTCTCTCTCTCTCTCTCTATATATATATATATATATATATATATATATATATATATATATATATATGTGGTGGGGTCCGTTTCACAAATCAGGTTTAGTGAAAACTCTGAGTCTGTTAACCCTGAAATGAGGGAAACTCTGAGTTTTCCGTTTCACAAAGGGAGGTAACTCAAACCAGAGAAAGAGAGGTAACTCTAGCCTGTTTCACAAAGAGAGGTAACTTAAGCTCTCGGTCAGTTACCGTAGTAACAGACTCTCTGAACCTAACCTGGTCAGTTACCGTAGTAACAGACTCTCTGAATCTAACCTGGTCAGTTACCGTAGTAACAGACTATCTGAACCTGGTCAGTTACCGTAGTAACAGACTCTCTGAACCTGGTCAGTTACCGTAGTAACAGACTCTCTGAACCTAACCTGGTCAGTTACCGTAGTAACAGACTCTCAGAATCTAACCTGGTCAGTTACCGTAGTAACAGACTCTCTGAATCTAACCTGGTCAGTTACCGTAGTAACAGACTCTCTGAACCTGGTCAGTTACCGTAGTAACAGACTCTCTGAACCTAACCTGGTCAGTTACCGTAGTAACAGACTCTCTGAACCTAACCTGGTCAGTTACCGTAGTAACAGACTCTCTGAATCTAACCTGGTCAGTTACCGTAGTAACAGACTCTCTGAACCTAACCTGGTCAGTTACCGTAGTAACAGACTCTCAGAATCTAACCTGGTCAGTTACCGTAGTAACAGACTCTCTGAACCTAACCTGGTCAGTTACCGTAGTAACAGACTCTCTGAACCTAACCTGGTCAGTTACCGTAGTAACAGACTCTCTGAACCTGGTCAGTTACCGTAGTAACAGACTCTCTGAACCTAACCTGGTCAGTTACCGTAGTAACAGACTCTCTGAACCTGGTCAGTTACCGTAGTAACAGACTCTCTGAACCTAACCTGGTCAGTTACCGTAGTAACAGACTCTCTGAATCTAACCTGGTCAGTTACCGTAGTAACAGACTCTCTGAACCTAACCTGGTCAGTTACCGTAGTAACAGACTCTCTGAACCTAACCTGGTCAGTTACCGTAGTAACAGACTCTCTGAACCTAACCTGGTCAGTTACCGTAGTAACAGACGCTCTGAACCTAACCTGGTCAGTTACCGTAGTAACAGACTCTCTAACCTAACCTGGTCAGTTACCATAGTAACAGACTCTCTGAATCTAACCTGGTCAGTTACCGTAGTAACAGACTCTCTGAACCTAACCTGGTCAGTTACCGTAGTAACAGACTCTCTGAACCTGGTCAGTTACCGTAGTAACAGACTCTCTGAATCTAACCTGGTCAGTTACCGTAGTAACAGACTCTCTGAACCTGGTCAGTTACCGTAGTAACAGACTCTCTGAATCTAACCTGGTCAGTTACCGTAGTAACAGACTCTCTGAACCTAACCTGGTCAGTTACCGTAGTAACAGACTCTCTGAATCTAACCTGGTCAGTTACCGTAGTAACAGACTCTCTGAACCTAACCTGGTCAGTTACCGTAGTAACAGACTCTCTGAACCTGGTCAGTTACCGTAGTAACAGACTCTCTGAATCTAACCTGGTCAGTTACCGTAGTAACAGACTCTCTGAATCTAACCTGGTCAGTTACCGTAGTAACAGACTCTCTGAATCTAACCTGGTCAGTTACCGTAGTAACAGACTCTCTGAACCTGGTCAGTTACCGTAGTAACAGACTCTCTGAACCTAACCTGGTCAGTTACCGTAGTAACAGACTCTCTGAACCTAACCTGGTCAGTTACCGTAGTAACAGACTCTCTGAACCTAACCTGGTCAGTTACCGTAGTAACAGACTCTCTAACCTGGTCAGTTACCGTAGTAACAGACTCTCTGAACCTAACCTGGTCAGTTACCGTAGTAACAGACTCTCTGAACCTAACCTGGTCAGTTACCGTAGTAACAGACTCTCTGAATCTAACCTGGTCAGTTACCGTAGTAACAGACGCTCTGAATCTAACCTGGTCAGTTACCGTAGTAACAGACTCTCTGAATCTAACCTGGTCAGTTACCGTAGTAACAGACGCTCTGAATCTAACCTGGTCAGTTACCGTAGTAACAGACTCTCTGAATCTAACCTGGTCAGTTACCGTAGTAACAGACGCTCTGAATCTAACCTGGTCAGTTACCGTAGTAACAGACGCTCTGAATCTAACCTGGTCAGTTACCGTAGTAACAGACTCTCTGAACCTGGTCAGTTACCGTAGTAACAGACTCTCTGAACCTAACCTGGTCAGTTACCGTAGTAACAGACTCTCTGAACCTGGTCAGTTACCGTAGTAACAGACTCTCTGAACCTAACCTGGTCAGTTACCGTAGTAACAGACTCTCTGAACCTAACCTGGTCAGTTACCGTAGTAACAGACTCTCTGAACCTAACCTGGTCAGTTACCGTAGTAACAGACTCTCTGAATCTAACCTGGTCAGTTACCGTAGTAACAGACTCTCTGAATCTAACCTGGTCAGTTACCGTAGTAACAGACGCTCTGAATCTAACCTGGTCAGTTACCGTAGTAACAGACTCTCTGAATCTAACCTGGTCAGTTACCGTAGTAACAGACGCTCTGAATCTAACCTGGTCAGTTACCGTAGTAACAGACGCTCTGAATCTAACCTGGTCAGTTACCGTAGTAACAGACTCTCTGAACCTGGTCAGTTACCGTAGTAACAGACTCTCTGAACCTAACCTGGTCAGTTACCGTAGTAACAGACTCTCTGAACCTAACCTGGTCAGTTACCGTAGTAACAGACTCTCTGAACCTAACCTGGTCAGTTACCGTAGTAACAGACTCTCTGAACCTAACCTGGTCAGTTACTGCAGTAACAGACTCTCTGAATCTAACCTGGTCAGTTACCGTAGTAACAGACTCTCTGAACCTAACCTGGTCAGTTACCGTAGTAACAGACTCTCTGAACCTGGTCAGTTACCGTAGTAACAGACTCTCTGAACCTGGTCAGTTACCGTAGTAACAGACTCTCTGAACCTGGTCAGTTACCGTAGTAACAGACTCTCTGAATCTAACCTGGTCAGTTACCGTAGTAACAGACTCTCTGAACCTAACCTGGTCAGTTACCGTAGTAACAGACTCTCTGAACCTGGTCAGTTACCGTAGTAACAGACTCTCTGAACCTGGTCAGTTACCGTAGTAACAGACTCTCTGAACCTAACCTGGTCAGTTACCGTAGTAACAGACTCTCTGAATCTAACCTGGTCAGTTACCGTAGTAACAGACTCTCTGAACCTAACCTGGTCAGTTACCGTAGTAACAGACTCTCTGAACCTAACCTGGTCAGTTACCGTAGTAACAGACTCTCTGAACCTAACCTGGTCAGTTACCGTAGTAACAGACTCTCTGAATCTAACCTGGTCAGTTACCGTAGTAACAGACTCTCTGAACCTAACCTGGTCAGTTACCGTAGTAACAGACGCTCTGAATCTAACCTGGTCAGTTACCGTAGTAACAGACTCTCTGAATCTAACCTGGTCAGTTACCGTAGTAACAGACTCTCTGAACCTAACCTGGTCAGTTACCGTAGTAACAGACTCTCTGAACCTGGTCAGTTACCGTAGTAACAGACTCTCTGAACCTGGTCAGTTACCGTAGTAACAGACTCTCTGAACCTAACCTGGTCAGTTACCGTAGTAACAGACTCTCTGAACCTAACCTGGTCAGTTACCGTAGTAACAGACTCTCTGAATCTAACCTGGTCAGTTACCGTAGTAACAGACTCTCTGAACCTGGTCAGTTACCGTAGTAACAGACTCTCTGAACCTGGTCAGTTACCGTAGTAACAGACTCTCTGAACCTAACCTGGTCAGTTACCGTAGTAACAGACTCTCTGAACCTAACCTGGTCAGTTACCGTAGTAACAGACTCTCTGAACCTAACCTGGTCAGTTACCGTAGTAACAGACTCTCTGAATCTAACCTGGTCAGTTACCGTAGTAACAGACTCTCTGAACCTAACCTGGTCAGTTACCGTAGTAACAGACTCTCTGAACCTGGTCAGTTACCGTAGTAACAGACTCTCTGAACCTGGTCAGTTACCGTAGTAACAGACTCTCTGAACCTGGTCAGTTACCGTAGTAACAGACTCTCTGAACCTAACCTGGTCAGTTACCGTAGTAACAGACTCTCTGAACCTAACCTGGTCAGTTACCGTAGTAACAGACTCTCTGAACCTGGTCAGTTACCGTAGTAACAGACTCTCTGAATCTAACCTGGTCAGTTACCGTAGTAACAGACGCTCTGAATCTAACCTGGTCAGTTACCGTAGTAACAGACTCTCTGAACCTAACCTGGTCAGTTACCGTAGTAACAGACTCTCTGAACCTGGTCAGTTACCGTAGTAACAGACTCTCTGAACCTAACCTGGTCAGTTACCGTAGTAACAGACTCTCTGAATCTAACCTGGTCAGTTACCGTAGTAACAGACTCTCTAACCTGGTCAGTTACCGTAGTAACAGACTCTCTGAACCTAACCTGGTCAGTTACCGTAGTAACAGACTCTCTGAACCTAACCTGGTCAGTTACCGTAGTAACAGACTCTCTGAATCTAACCTGGTCAGTTACCGTAGTAACAGACTCTCTGAACCTGGTCAGTTACCGTAGTAACAGACTCTCTGAATCTAACCTGGTCAGTTACCGTAGTAACAGACTCTCTGAACCTGGTCAGTTACCGTAGTAACAGACTCTCTGAACCTAACCTGGCCAGTTACCGTAGTAACAGACTCTCTGAACCTAGTCAGTTACCGTAGTAACAGACTCTCTGAACCTGGTCAGTTACCGTAGTAACAGACTCTCTGAACCTGGTCAGTTACCGTAGTAACAGACTCTCTGAATCTAACCTGGTCAGTTACCGTAGTAACAGACTCTCTGAACCTGGTCAGTTACCGTAGTAACAGACTCTCTGAACCTAACCTGGCCAGTTACCGTAGTAACAGACTCTCTGAACCTAGTCAGTTACCGTAGTAACAGACTCTCTGAACCTGGTCAGTTACCGTAGTAACAGACTCTCTGAACCTGGTCAGTTACCGTAGTAACAGACTCTCTGAACCTAACCTGGTCAGTTACCGTAGTAACAGACTCTCTGAACCTAACCTGGTCAGTTACCGTAGTAACAGACTCTCTGAACCTAACCTGGTCAGTTACCATAGTAACAGACTCTGAACCTAACCTGGTCAGTTACCGTAGTAACAGACTCTCTGAATCTAACCTGGTCAGTTACCGTAGTAACAGACTCTCTGAATCTAACCTGGTTACCGTAGTAACAGAGTCTCTGAATCTAACCTGGTCGGGACCAGGTTTATTTCAGCGAACCTGGAGTTTCTCTCTGTCTCCTCCCTCAGTGGCGTCAATTCAGCCAATGGGTCTTTAGGAAATACACATCCGTTTTCTGCACCACGGACAGCAAGAGCAGAGTTAGAGAGCAGAAAAGGCGTATCTGACAAACGCAACGTATTTTATTCACTATGTCAGTGCAACACAGGGACATCCCAGTTTAACTTCAAACAGTTAAAGTCCAAATGCAAAAAGTAGAGGGAGAGTAAAAAAAAGTCAAATATTTCCCTTAAACAGATGTATAAGAGGATTTATATCTTACTTTGAGATGAACTTGCATAATTAATCCATCAGTGGCTAACAGCCTCGTTAATATCTTCTGGACCCATCACTTGCCTTCTTTCTTTTTTTTTATTGCGTGGTTGTCTGCTTCCTTTTCATTTTTGTAAGTTAGTAACACTGCAGAGCGCACTTTTTTTTTAACTTTATTTAAAACTTTATTTAAAAGTTCCAATTACAGTCAGAACATTGACCGTGGACAGTCAGGCATCAAGGAATTAAATAAACAAATACAGTATGAGACATAAAGTGGATGAAGTGCATAAGTCATTACATAAGTAACATAAATATAATAAAATAAATGAATTTAAATAAAAAGAAAGAAAATGGCAGGACATATATTATATCTGCAGAGCGCACTAAAAACGAGATTGATAGCGACCACTGTCGTCAGGGACGCTGGGACATTTCAAGATATGAGGGGGGGGTACAAGTGTTGGGAAAGATAATACCTACTGAAATCCATCATGTTGTTCTGATATGCATTTGTAGTTATTTTATATGTATGAAGTAATAGAATACATCAATACAAATAGATAGAGTAATTCCATAAATGTATTTAAAAAAAAACATTTACATTCTCCCCTGAAGCCGAGGTGTGGCAGCTGCCGTACCCTGATCTAATTGACAATAAAATTTCATTTTTGTTTTTCAAAATATGCTCTCATACTCGCCATATGCACGTATTAACGCTTCTAACTCCAGTGGCGTGAAGTATGTGGATCTTCAGATGCAAACTAACGTTTCCTCAAAGGGATTTTGTAAATTGAAAAGATAAATAAAGTTAAAAAGAAAAAAAAGAAAATGTATGTCGCTCTTTTGTGTCGCCGGTTGCCATGGTGAATCCTTGTATCAGCGATCTACTGATGATGGCTTTTTATTTCCCTCACGCTCGCGCTTAACTCCCGGTGAAACTACTTAGAGTTGAGTAAATTACCTCAAATCCGCTGTTCTGGAACCGAAAACTCAGAGTTTCCGATCTCAGAGTAGATCAACTAAGAGTTCAGGATTAGACTCAGAGTTTGTTGAACCTGCTTTGTGAAACGGACCCCAGGCCAAAGTACATGTTTGTACTTTGTACTTTCTTGTGTTTGCAGCTGCAGGTTTTGTCATGAGTTGATATTACAGAACCCAAATGCAGGAAACCCAAAGGTGACAGATGGCAGCAAAGTCCTTTATTTAACAAAACATCAAAACCCAGAGAAAGTCCTCTAACAGAAATGAGAGAATGGTGAAGATGACTGGGAGGCGTCAGACTGACAACCAGCCGGGACTGAAAGAGAGCAGGAATGAAGACAGACGGACCAACAGCCAGGAAGAGACACATGTCCTCTCAAGGACTGAGGAGACACAGGTGCAAACAATCAGGATGGACGGGTCCAAGGGGAGTCAAAGAAAGAACTAAACACACAAGGATGTACTTTCAAAATAAAACAGGAAACAGGTCACCAACAGACCCAACCTAGTAATAGTATAGTAGAGGGTGCAGATACTTTTTTCATGACACTGTCCGAGCATGACAGTCGTCTGATCTTCTATGTGGGGGAGCAGTAACTCCTAAAGGGACAGTAGCGATGACCGCGACATCCTGAAGTTCTCACACCATTCCTCTGGGACAACTCCTTCGTTTTCAGAGTTTTCTCACCAGCGAGCGGTTCGTCCTGGTCGGATCCAAACACGACGACAACGCCGTTGCCAGGCAACCCTTTGTCTTGGTTGGAGATAAAGTTGATGTAAAGTTGCAGAGCTCCGAGCATTCCTTCTCCTCTGCTCCTCCACATAATACAGCAGTTGTGAATGCAAATGAAACAGATGAAAAGTGTTTGCACAAACGTAAAAACCAGCACTACTTTAACAGCATCCATCATGATCACAGCGGCCAAACAAACCGTAAACACATGACGCTGGTGACGTTTCTGTCCATAATGTGACGTCCTGAAGCCTAAATGTCCGTTTCTCTCCGTTTACAAGCAAACGTGAAGACGGAGGTTTTAAAAATCTCCACTTTGGCCGGAGTTTTCAGGAATGATGGTTTTTGGAGACTTTGAGCTTCGTTTTCGTGTAAACGAACGTCTAAAACTGATGAAAACAGCAGCGTTGTTGCTGCGTGCAAACGAGGCCTCAGACCTGGACAGGTTGGACTGACGGCTACAGGTGGAGCGTCAAAGTGATCGTCCTGACAGGAAGTGTCTTAGATCCTCCCATGTGGGTTTAATTCAGAAATGTCCTTTAATCAAGCAGATCATTAGTTGTTCAAGCAAAGACTTTTCAAGTGCAAGCGATACAGAACCTGATGTTTAGTTTCACACACACTTCAGAATCTGTTGAATTAGTCTGATAAATATACAGAATTCAATCATTCTTATCTTTAACTAAAAGTAAGATATTAACTGATAAACTCAGTTGTAACAGAATTATTAGGTGTTTGCAAGTTAAGTCAAATTAAAAATGACACATTACTAAAAGTAAAGTATTTTAATATCTTCTGCTCTCAGAAAACATCATTTTAACTCTTTATAACATACAAGGATCATTATGATAAAAAGCTCAGGAATCCTGCATAAATGATATAAAACTGGACACATGATATAAAGTCCAGCAGTTCTCCACAGATCCATTCTGGTGTTAATAATTGTTGCTAGATCAGCTTCTGATCTCTAAACTGCTGCTTTGAACAATATTTGAACATCAACACTAATCAAAAGGATTGGTGTGTATGTTGGTGTTTTCATCTTAATCTAGTGTCAGACTTGGACCAGAAAAGCTCAGGATGTTCAGTAAAGGTGAACATGTCAGAGGAACAACCAGGAACCCACATCATGGATGTAACAAAACTGTCAAACCTGTTTTATAAAGTCCAGATACGGTGGTGACCCACATGGACCTGATGACAAAGTTGATATTTGAAGAAACACTTCTCTGATGAGACTGGAACATGTTTTACTTTCTGTTCAGGTTGTGGGACTGCAGGTTGTCAGAGATCAGCTGTTCTTCTCTGGGCCCAGCTCTGAAGTCCAACCCCTCCCATCTGAAACATCTGGACCTGGACTATAACCAGAACCTGCAGGATTCAGGAGTGAAACATCTGAGTGGATTTCTGGAGAGTCCAGACTGCAGACTGGAGACTCTGGAGTAAGACATGTTTTATTTGTGTGTTCAGATGAATCTGATGTGAAAGTTGTGTTGACACTAACCTGCAGACATCAGGCTGATCTTCTACTGATCCACACTGACCATCTGACTGCTCTGAGTTCTTCTTCTCTGGTGTCTTTGTTCAGGTTGAAGTGGTGCGGTCTGTCAGAGATCAGCTGTTCTTCTCTGGTCTCAGCTCTGAAGTCCAACCCCTCCCATCTGAAACTTCTGGACCTGAGGGGGAACAACCTGCAGGCTGCAGATGTGAAGCAGCTTTCTGATCTGGTGGAGAGTCCAGACTACCAGCTGCAGACTCTCGGGTCAGTGGAGGTTGGAGTCGGTTCTGCTGCTTCCAGCAGTTTTCTACTAAAACCAGTTGGTATCAAAGATCAGTGTTTCCAGTGAAGCTACAGCTTCTCAGCAGCTGCTTTCCTCATGAAGCTGTGAGAGGAGGATGATGACAGGCTGCAGGATTGGACAGAAACACAGAGACAGCAGTCGGCCAATCAGAGGGTCCAGATGTTTGTTGTAGACCAGTGTTGTGCTGGTGTTCACGTGTCCAGAAATAAAGGTGTATTCCAGCTGACGGCCTTCCAGGATGTTCAGACACACAGCTGCTCCACTGCAGCTCTGAACTCTGAAGTCCTGGATGTGCTGATGGAGGGATCTCTGCTAACACTCCTTTATCTGCTCTCTTCTTTCTTCTTCCTCTACAGCTGATGGAGGGAACTCTGCTAACACTCCTTAATCTGCTCTCTTCTTTCTTCTTTTCTCTACAGCTGATGGAGGGATCTCTGCAAACACTCCTTTATCTGTTCTCTTCTTTCTTCTTCCTCTACAGCTGATGGAGGGAACTCTGCTAACACTCCTTTATCTGCTCTCTTCTTTCTTCTTCCTCTACAGCTGATGGAGGGATCTCTGCAAACACTCCTTTATCTGCTCTCTTCTTTCTTCTTCCTCTACAGCTGATGGAGGGATCTCTGCAAACACTACTTTATCTGCTCTCTTCTTTCTTCTTCCTCTACAGCTGATGGAGGGATCTCTGCAAACACTACTTTATCTGCTCTCTTCTTTCTTCTTCCCTCTACAGCTGATGGAGGGATATCTGCAAACACTCCTTTATCTGCTCTCTTCTTTCTTCCTCTACAGGTTCTGATGAGAGTGACCAGGACAGATGAGTTGTGTCCTGATCGTCCTCAGAGTTGAAGCAGCAACAGTTTGTGTGGAAAGTCTCTGACTGGACCGTGATGAAGATGAAGATGATGATGAAGATGAAGATGAAGATGTACATAGTTTCTGAATTCCAGCATTCTACAAACTTCTCATATATTCATGTATTTCATGTTAAGTAAAAAAGCCTTTATTAGGGCCTGAGCACTTGCAGTGCGAAAGCCCTATTGTATCGGTAGGAATTATTTTCCTTTTTTTTTTAATTATTTTTCAAATGAAATGAGGGTCTTTTTTCCCCCTAAACGTGCCCCAAAAGTCACCAAATTTTGCACCAAGCCAGGCCTGGTGAAAACTGTGATATTTAATGGTTTGCATTAGTGGGCGTGGCCTAACGGCTCAACAGCGCCGCCTAGAAAACTTTGTGCCTCAGCCCCACGATACGGTTTGACGTACATGCACGAAAATCGGTACACACCTGTATCATGTTGCAACTTAAAGAAAAGCCTCTTGGCGCCATGGCCCAAACCCAACAGGAAGTCGGCCATTTTGAATTAATCATGTCATTTTGGCACAATTTATGCCATTCCTTCGGCAGTTAAAACGGCCCGAACCGTAAAGTGCACCCAGGTGTGTTATACATCAAAATGTGCGTCTCCATCCTGCGAAGATGCGCATTACTTAAAAGTCCAAATAGTGTGATTTCAGCTTGTCAGGTGTGAATATTTTCTGGTTTCTTAAGTCCTCCGACAGTAAACTGAATCTCTCTCACTCAAGACACAAATGTAATGTGCTTTTGTTAAACAACATTTTTGTGTTAAAATGTTTTGATTCATGTCCCTATATTGTATGTCCTAATATGTCAGGAGGGGATCTTTCAGGTTCTGTTTTTAATAAAACTGAAAACAAAAATGAAGTCTGTTGTACTGTTTTCCCCCTAGCTTTATACAGAGGGGCAGAGCGGAATCTTCTCTGTACCAAATTCATCTACAAATGTTTGTGTGAAGTATGTGTGAAAAGTTCTGGAGGTGTTTCATGTGTGTATCTGAAGTCTTTGTCAAATGAAATGTGGAACTCCAGGTGCTCAGTTGGTCCAGATAAGCAGCTTGCAGCTCTGCAGCCCCAGGCACATCACTGCCAGCTGGACCTGAAAGAATAAATATAAAAGATGGCTTACAGTTTGTCTTAATGAAGGTTCACAAGTAGTCTACCTGTCACATTAGTTCATAGATTATAAGCAGTACTCGAGTTGTAAAAAAAAATCAGGGGGGATGGTGGATTTTATCATATTGGGACAGATAATCTGTGCTGATTACAAATAATATAATATATTACAAATAATAGCAGTGACCAAAACAGCTGCAGAAATACTGCAGGAATGACATAGCAGCAGTTAAATGCAGCCTTCTGTAAGCTTTAAATATCCACTGGGCTTACATCAAATACATCAAAACACAACAATAAAAAACACTTTTCTGAACTTATCAATATGACTCTGTCCTTCACAGGATAAGTAACATGGATCACTGCAAAAACTCACAATCCTAACAAGAATATTTGTCTTATTTCTAGTTAAAATGTATCATTTTAGTAAAACAATCTCATTACACTTAAAACAAGACTCATCACTGGAAAAAACAACAATTTTCACCTGTTTCAAGTAGATTTTCACTTGAAATAAGTAGAAAAATCTGCCAATGGAACAAGATTTATTTGCTTGTAATGAGAAGATAAATCTTGTCCCACTGGCAGATTTTTCTACTTATTTCAGGTGAAAATTGTCAAATGTTATTTTTCTGGTGATGACTCTAAATGTTGAAATAGCAGTAAAACCACATTCATTGATGAAATGACATAAGGGATGGAAAGGGGGATGATTTGGACCGTTTTTATTTCAGGAGGGATGCCATCCCCCCTCACCTCGAGTACTGATAAGTAACAATATTTACCCACCTGGAGGAGTATCCACTTTGCCCATTGGGAAGAATGAGATACTTCTCATCTTCTAAGCATTTCTTCACTTCTTCCGGTCATCCTCCCATCCCTCAACAGCAGGAGGCAGAGGTAAGATGATATTGTCCCGTTTGAGCTGTGACAGGTGGTGTTTCCACATGTTTTATATCCCCAACGCTCGGAGAAAGAGGGTTAACGCGTTCACTCAGCATGGAAACAAACGCGGTTCTGGCAGCACCGGAAGTAGCTCCCACAATTCACGCAAAGCCTCATGGGGCGTAGGAATGAGGTGGATAATGTCCCCATTATACGGATCTTTGTTGTAGTAATAGCATGTGTTGTTTATGGTGGAGAAGAAGTTGTTCCTGTTCTATGTCCAATGTGCTGCTTTCACTGTATTCAGATGTTGTTAGTTCCAGTTGTTCATGTTCCTGTATCCATGGTGTTATGTGTCCATTGTTGCTTAATGTAGGTTGAGCTTTATCACTGAGCATTTGTGTTTGTGTTTGTGCTGTTACTTCCACTCCGTTCCAAGTCCAGTCTCTTCCTATCATGAGGAAACTCCTTCCAGCTTTTCCACTTCCTCTCTGCTCCTCACCATCAGCACCTTGGCCTCTTCTGGTGATCCATTAAGCTTGATGAATATCTTGCAGTTTCTAGTCCATGTGCTCTGGATGTTTTTCCTCCTCCTCAGGTAACGTGCTTTCTTAGCGACGTCAGCGTTGGTCTTAGTCAGATGTTCATTGATCTAAACATCTGTGGCGTCAATTCAGTCTTACTAAGGTACGGCAAGGTTACGAGTCACATTAACTAGAGTATCAATCAACACGTCCAGCTAATACTCATCACAGAAGTTTATGTATCTGATCTGTGTGGTCAAGAAAACTGGAACTTTTTACAATACAGTCTGACTCACTGCAAAAACTCTACATCTTACCAGGAATATTTGTCTTATTTCTAGTTAAAATGTCTCATTTTTAGTCAAAAAATCTCATTACACTTAAAACAAGACTCATCACCAGAAAAATAACTTATTTAACCATTTTCACCTGATTCAAGTAAATTTTCACTTGAAATAAGTAGAAAATCTGCCAGTGGAACAAGATTTATCTTCTCATTACAAGCAAAAACATCTTGTTCCACTGGCAGATTTTTCTACTTACTTCAAGTGAAAATCTACTTGAAACAAGTGAAAATGGTTGTTTTTGAGTCTTGTCTTAAATGTAATGAGATTTTTTTGACTAAAAATGAGACATTTTAACTAGAAATAAGACAAATATTCTTGTTAAGATTCTGAGTTTTTGCAGTGTAAAATAACTAGTGAAATCGATCATGTTCTGATTTGCATTTGTAGTTATTCTATATGTATTAAGTAATAGAATAATCAATACAAATAGACAGAGTAATTCCATAAATGTATTTAAAAACAAACATTTACATTTTCCCTGGAAGCCGAGGTGGCGGCTGCCGGACCTTCATACGACTGACCCCTGGTAAACATCTGTGCCTTTAAGCATCTTGCCTATTTTAGGAGTGCAACCTTGTGCTTCCTGTTAACAGATCTCAGTATTACCGCCGGCTTGTTGTTGTTTCTTCTGGGTAGCGGGTGGCAAGCTTCCACCGGGTTGTAGTCCATAGCAAGACCTTCTGACTGCAGAAATGCAGCCACCTGTTGCTCGGTGGAGCTGTCCTCCAGCTCTCCCCGGGTTCCCCCTCGCTGCAGCCGTCACCGCCCTCGCACAGGACCGCGGTTGAATTAGCCCAGTTATGACAATATCATTCATTCTGGTGTATTGTTCCAGGTCCAAGACCCGACTTTCAAGAAAAAAAAAGGTAACACTTTACAATAAGGGTCCCTTAATTAACGTTAGTTAATGCATTATTAAGCATTAATTAACAGTGTAATAATAGTTAAATAACCATTATTATGTATTACTTAACATTAATTAGCATATTAGTTAATGCATTAATAAACAGTTAATTAATGCCTACTGCTCAGAGTTAATTAATACATTAGTAAGCATTAATAAACGTTACATGATGTAATTATTTATCCTTATGTATATATTAGTTAATACATAAGTAAAACGTTAATAATGTCCCTAGTAATCATTTACTAATGGTGTTTATTTGGAGTGAATATGCATTAAGTAACAGCTACCTAATACATCTACTAATCATTCACTAATGGTGTACATGTTTACTGGATGGGCATTATTAAACAACTATTTAGAGTCTTAAGTAATCATTTCCTAATGGTGCTGTGTATGTTATCAGGTAGCTTACCTGACCTTATGAACGGTAACCTGACATAAACCTTAATAAATGTATAGGAGTGGCTCATAACCATTACTTAACCATTAGTAAAGGCTTGCTGGACCCTTATTGTAAAGTGTAACACATTTATCCCTTAGGTAACACATTATTAATGCTTAACTGCCTCATAACCATTACTTAACCATTAGTAAAGGCTTGCTGGACCCTTATTGTAAAGTGTAACACATTTATCCCTTGGGTAACACATTATTAATGCTTAACAGCCTCATAAGCATTACTTAACCATAATTAACCATTAGTAAATACTATTCTGGACCCTTATTGTAAAGTGTAACACATTTATCCCTTAGGTAACACATTATTAATGCTTAACTGCGTCATAAGCATTACTTAACCATTAGTAAAGGCTTGCTGGACCCTTATTGTAAAGTGTAACACATTTATCCCTTATTTTTATTTTATTATATTTATAGCAGAAATGACTTTAGTGGCCTTTATAACCTCCTTGCATCTTTTAGCAAAGTCTGCCACCGTCTCCCCCTTCTCCACCTGATCATATTCTTCTGGAGCAGCTATTGCGAGCTCGGCAATCGCTGCAGTCCTCACAATAGTAAGTCTGTCTACTCCATACTTCTCGAAGGATTTGGCCATATTCTTCCCCGTCTGGAAAATGGCAAGGACTTCCTTGTACCGCTTCACCACATCACCTGGTCCTCCAACTAATATAAACACACAAGAACAAGAAGGAATGTATCATTTGAATCATGAGATTGATGAGAAGAAAAAACAAATCATTGTATTTTACTGTTAATGTTCAATGTGCCGCGAGACATAGGGGTGGGCGGTACACCGGTGTCATAGTCATCACCGGTGTGACACTGCGCCACGACATGGATTTTGCAATACCGTCAATACCGTAATAAATCAATTATAAAATAATAAGCCTAAATAAGGCATTTAAAACGTCGGTGATATGCAAGGTTTGCTGCCGTGTTGTGACAGCAAGAGGTGGAAACACAAGCAACCTGTTTCATCACTTAAAAAACACGCACGCCCGTGAATATGAAGAGGCAACCCGGGCCAAAACGAGCGCAAGCGGGACCAGCAGCTGGTCCCGCTGGGACCGCTGCTCCAGCACCAGCGGAGCACGTCCCAAGACTACACAGCTTTCACTGCAGGCATCGTTTACTGCTACACCTTACGACAAGAGTAGTTAGAAATGACAGGGCTTAAAGTATTCCGGCACCGTGCCGGATCTCCGGCGTACGGAGTTTTTTTTCTCGGCGTGCGAGTTTGACTGCTTTAAAAAAAAAAAAAAAAAAAAAGGTTTGAGAGAAAAAAAAGTTTGAGTCAACCGAGTTCGTCTACCAATGGAATGAGAGGAAAGCAGCTCTGGCTCAACCAAACTAACACTAGCCAATCAGAAGTAGAGCTGGGCGGGTCTTTGACGGCAGCGGAGCGCAGAGTGCTGTTTCAACCTGCCGGAATACAAATCACCGACTTCAAGATGGAGAAAAAATTAATGAATGTCGGTTTATAAGAATCTTTTTGCCCAGAAGAAAAAAAGAGTGACAAAAAAATACCCATAACCATGTTCTTCTCTCAAAAAACACACCTGTACCACGGCTTTAGAAGAAAAAGACGCTGCAGCGCGAGTCGGGATGCAGCGACTCAGAAGAGCAGTGAAATACGTGCGAGGCGGTGCGGATCTCCGCAATCTGAAGCTTTGTATAATAATTATTAAAAAAAAGGGTTGCTACTATGTGAATATCACTTATCACGGGTTCTTTTTGGAACGTAACCCTCTCGAAAAAGCATAATACTCTCCCATGTCTCTTTTTGATAAGGACACTACCATTTACTTATTATATTATAAAAATATTAACCTTATTCACATAAAGGGACAGGACAGGCTACTCCTCCCAAAACGTACCAAAAAATACCGTGATATTATACCGTCACCGTTCAAAAGATGAAAAATACCGTGATATTAATTTTAGGTCATATCGCCCACCCCTAGCGAGACACACTAATCCCATATGTGACACCTCAACACAGTGTAGAAGGATTTTCTGGCACAACTTCACCAAGGTACATGGAAACACCATGACACACACAGGGAATTACCAAGGCTAAATTGGGAGAAAAAGAGGGGAAAATGCTAAATAAAAATGGACACATTTCATTTGGACCGTACTGGTCCTTCTGGTACATCCCTCTATCAGCGTGCAGGGCTTGAATTTAGCACTTGCCACTTGCCATTTGCGACCCAAATTCCTCAAGTGGCGAGACAGATTTTCTTGCCACTTGGCTAGTTAGAAAAATCGAGATTCCCAACTTTTGTGCCATTTATAAATCAAATTGAGATTCCCAATACTGTGCGCACCATTGCACCTTTTTATTTTTTCTTCTTGATGTCAACTCCGGGTGAACCGTCTGAGTCTGACTCTGAAGAATGAATAGTAAACACTCTGAAGAACAACTGGAGAAAATGGACCAATGCAATGTCTCAGTTTGACCAGCAGGGGACACACTGTATAGTTCCTTAAATGGTTTAGCTGTTGTCTTGTGGTTGTCTTAAGACAGGCTAGGTTGGTTGTTGTAGTCTTTATAAGACACTTTCGAGCTAATAATAAAAAGGCTGCTTGTTTTTAAATTCACTTGTTCGTTCTCATTTGAACATTTTTATCCAGCCCAGAATAAACACATTATTTATACAATACACCTGCTGCATTATAGAATATACAGACAGGACAGGATCAAAGTGTTACTTTGAAGGTGTAATGCTATATATTCCTCCATAAATGTTAGATTTACAATTAAGTAGGCAACTACTGAAATTAAATTATACAAGAACACATCATGCAATCTCATTTTCCACCAATAGTATAGTAGTACCCTACTGAATGATAATTGTAGCGTATAGAAAAACAGGATTGATGTAATATGGTACTACGATGACTGCTATATACAAGTGATGTCCAAATACAAAAGTAAAGCAACGTTTTGGTTTTGGCTAGTAAAAAATCTGGTTGGCTAATAACTTTTTTCATCTACTAGCCACTTGGCTAGTAAGTCAAAAAGTTAATTTCAAGCCCTGTCAGCTTGTCATGAGAGATTGATCTACTTGTAGGGACAACAGACACATACAGCTCAAGCCAGCCAAGAAATACGTTTCACATACCCCGCAGGCGAGAGCGATGTTTGCTTTTCTTCGCCTTTTTCTCCTTATCCTGTCAGAGCTGGATTCAGAGCTGGATTCAGAGTCATCCTCACTGTCGTCTTCACTGTCATGCTGCATCTCAGATCCCCTCATCGCTTCATCATCACTGTCTTCTCTTCTGGACTGTTGAGCCTACTTGAGACATGTCAAAGCTAAGGATGCAAGGATTGATAGTTGATTACATCAGTTTGATTGCTTATTGCATACAAACACCTACAACAACAAACACAGCTATGACACAACTTTTGCACCCACAGCGTACACACCCATCATTCTTTAACCCTCGAGCATCCCTTAAAATTAATATACACTTTTTACGTCCAAATTTGCCTCATTGACTACCATCTCATAAAAGTGCAATAAAAATATAATACATATTTATTTTCACTTTCACCACATAAAATCTTTTCAACAACTTCAGACCTAGCCATAGATATAAAGTTAATTATAATCTTTAAATATTATTTTTACAACTCCTGATTTTTTCAATAGAAAAATCACAAAATATGCAATATTTTCAAAAATTAGGTTCAAAGTGAAATATATTACAGCATTGACTATGTCAATAATTGATAACATTTATTTTGATGCATTATTATTTTTGGAACAATGATTGTTCATTTAAAAAAACTTACACTCTTTACCTTCATGTCCAAATTTGCCCCATTGACTCCCATTATAACCACATATTTTTTATGTACTGTAATTCTTACCTATTATAATTTTTTTCAGACGAATTCCTAATAAATCTAAGCCTCTACCTTCAAAATACAGAGAAAACAGGTTTTATGTCTGGTGACCCCCCAAAACTAGCAGGGGCAGCAGAGCTTCATCACATCAAGTTTCAGTGACGTCTCATCCATCCCGCTCCGTGTTTAGTTGAGGTCTTTCGTTTAAAAAAGTGTCAGCCTTCACGAGGTGTATTAGCTTCTACACACCCTTTCAGTTACATGACTGAGAAGTCAGTCTTTCAAATTTACCGACGTAAACTTCTTCTTCTCCATTATTCAAGTGTTACTGAGTCAAATATGCAGCATCTTTTTGAAAAGTTTACATTTTGTCAGAATGATGTATTTGTTATGACAACTTGAATTGTGAACTTTTCAAAAAAAGTGTCATAAAGTTAACATTAAGAGCTAACAGTTTAACGTAGTTAGATTAATCTTACCATGTTTTCCAGATGAATTTCCCTTTTCCGTTTTTTCCTTGTGCGTGGTTATCCTGGTCCTGTGAGGTGAGACTCTGAGCTCATCCATCTGGAGACGCTTCTGTAGCTGGGGCCGCGGTCAGTGCGCGCAAAGAAAAAAGTGCGGCGTGCGGCGTTCAGGCCAATTCGGAACTAAGGTTTTAACTAAGGCCTAATATTGGTGCTCCTACTCGGGAAATTCAGAGTCTTCTTGGAGAATCAGTTTTCTGACATCACACAACAATGTCTAATGTCAATGTCTGGAACGCTTTGAAGACAGAAATGGGAGTTTTCAATGAGGAAACCCAGAGTTCTGAGGTGTCATGAACGCAGCATTAGCGCGCACCAGAACTCAGGAGTTATCGCGGTGTAACCTGGGTGGAACTGCCTTGTAGGAGGAGCAGGATTTTCTGGCAGGACGGACAGTAATTTTAACAGGATAGCCATTTACCAAGCTGCACGTTTCATTTTAGGAGCACACGGCATGCGTGGGTTAAAGTTAGTTAGTTAGTTAGTTATTATTATTATTATTATTATTATTATTATTATTATTCGCCAGCTTGATTTCATGATGGACAACATTGCTGCATCCTCAAGAACCCTTTCAAGAATGGCAAAGCAACGGGAGGTCTGCGTGACAGCGATGGAGAGGCTGCATCATAGAGAAGGACAGAGAATTGGGGCAAGGAGCATTTCGTGGTGATAGATGAGTCACTTCAGACATAAAAGAAAGGTAACTTTTTATATTAACTGCTACAAATTGTTAGGCTGCTAATTATGACTTAGTCTTGTGATGCCCAACGTTCAGGTCGAGACTGGACAAGACTTGAATGTCTGGGGAAGTTAGTGCAGGATTTTGTAATAGTGCTACCGCTGGTTGCAACCAGCTTCCTTGTGTTGTGCGTCTCGGTAGCTTGGCTGTCCAGTTATCAAAGGCTTATTAATAATTTTATTCAAGAATTATTAATAATTAATAAAGTCGACTATTTATCAAATTGAATGACCAATATGATAAGTAAACTCCTCGGGGCACCACTCCGGGCCTTAATCCGAAGAAATGATAACTTAAACAGCAGAAAATCAGTCTCATATGATTTTAAGGTTTATGCCTAATACAGTAATTGAAGGGTGAAATTCGAGCACTAGGCTCTGCTTAAACAAATCAATTTGTGACCAAATCTTGCATGAAATAACACAACCACTCATTAAGAATCAATCAGAATTTATTTACATACGGGTATCAAAGGATGTAAAGAAATACCAGAATAAATCTGATGGCACACGACATTATTATAAAACCATTAACTAACAAGAAAAACAACAATCAATAAAATGAAACATAAACGTTAAATGCATGGAATGAAAACAAAAAAAGAAATCAAGCAATAATAACGAAGATACAGAACATCTACAGTTCAAACTGGGCTCCTGTGGTCTTTTAAAGATGGACGCGCCCTCTTGGCCACGTGCAATTAGAACGGATGGTGATCCCGGTGTTAAACCGTGATCAACTGCAGAAAACAGCGCTTTAAAACATGAATGACTAGCAGAAAGTAGTGGCTACAAATTAATGAAAACAGTCCTTATAATGATGGTGGTGTAATCTCAGCTCTGAACACAGATTTAGCTCTGTAACACTCCCAGTTAAACTCATACACCCAGGTCTCAAAACCTCACGCCTCCTCGGGTCTCCGGGTGCCGATCAGGGGTTCCTGCCGGGTCTTTGGTCGGAGTCCGATCCCAGAGAGTCCTCCCGCCTCTCCCGCTCCTCCTCCTGACTCTGGAATCACGAGAGGACGGGGGTACAGCTGAAGCAGCCGGCGCTCCAGCCCCGGTCCGGAGGCTATCACGTCGTCTCGGGGGCGCGCGGGGCCAGTCTACTTCTTCTGAGTGCTGGTGCCCGTCGGCCTGAGCGCGTGGCCCCGGGACGGGCGGCAAGATGCGTCTCGGTTCTGCGCGGGGCAGGCTGTCCACAGGTCCTTTCAGGTGAAGTTTTAAGAGCAGAGAGAGAGGTTAGGAAAGAAGAACGGGTCTCACCCTGGGCCGGGGCCGAGCTTCGAAGCGGCTTCCCCCCCCTTTCCAGCTCCCAGGGACCGGGGACCGGGGACACGTGAAGCAGGACTCTGGATGAAAAGTTGAGACCGAGAGCTGATGGGGGCGGCTCCGTGCACCGCGGCTTCAACGGGCTGCAGGTCCAACGGAGCGGCCCGATGGGGCCTTACACCTCCCCCCAGCCGGGGGGAGAAAGGAAGATGGGATCTTGGCCCAGAGCCAAACGATCCAGCTCGGATGAGATGAAGTTGAGAAGAGAGTGAAAAGGAGCAGCGGCAGGGGTTTTGATCCTACGCGCGCTGCGGTGACGTCATCGGTGCCTCGTTTGTGATTGGATGCGCGCCGCTTGTAGGCGCCGCCCCATCCCGCAAGGCATGCTGGGGGGTTGCTGGTAGGTTTTGTGTCTGTCCAAAGAGGCCCGGTTTTAGGGCTCCGCTGTGTCCCGACCCCTGCTTAGGTGTCATAAAACCCCAAGGAAGTCTGTTTTCCCTGGCAGAAACCCTGCTGGGTCCTTGTTTTGATCTCCGGCCATGCAGTGGGGGTCGTAAACGGACTATCTCGACCCAGGCCGAGATAACCAGGAGTTAGCAGCAGGGGGTCGCAGGACTTCAGGAAGAAGGGGCAAAGTCTGGTTTTACAGGTCCTCATAATCACAAAATATTCATACATTTATAAGTCCAGAGTTCACATGGGCGACGCACAACACTTGAAAAGGTAAAATAGGTAAAATTGGCAGGTTAAATAAGAGTTTTCTTTTTCTTGCTCCTTTCTGAACATGGATAAAGATGCAACTGTTTGCTATTTCCTTTGGTACAATTTGAATGTTTCCATGGGCAGAACAAGTAAATGAAATTATATGAAAATCTGTGTTAGTCTTTCATCCTCAACCAATGATTGGTTAGCTCTGCTTTGCACACACTTTACCAGAAACGTCAGCAATGTTAGCAACGAAAGGCCCACCCTAAAAGACTGTTGGTTGGTTTTGCAACACTGTTTTTTTTTAAACTCACAAAACGTTTCCACCCAGACACCCGCTTATTTTTACAAAATTGAGGTGGAACTTCCCCAGACAATCATTTTGAAATATTAGAGTTTGGAAACGAGACTAGTTATAACCACATCACCAATGTGGAAAAATTAATTAGTATATTCAAAGATTCAATATGTAAAATTTGATCAGAATTTTGAGGTAAAACATTACAAAATCATGTGCAATTATCAGAAATATGTTTAGAAAGAAGAGTTTAAATGTTATGTCAAAGACATTTACCAATTGAAGATGCAAAAGGCACCAAATACAAGCGCAACAGTAAAAGTTGGTGGCGAAGTGCAAATATGCGGCCTCCAGCAGGGAGCAGGGTGCGGATTTTTATTTTAAAGTTGTACCAGCGCTCCTGCTCCATCCCGCTCCAATTTAGCTCCAGGGCCACCCATACCTGACCCACAACCAGCTTGTTTTCTAGCTGGATCTGTTTGTTATCGAAAAGTATGTATTTGATTAAATTATTATTCAAACTGTGGGAGGGAAGAGATCTGAAACAGAACTCATACTGGAATCTGACGATGCCAGGTTTGGGTTTAAGTGTACAACGCTGCTTTTTTGGACAGGTCTGTAAGCAAGGAGCAAGAAAATTCTCACCTGCTCTGTTTCCCTCACATGCTCTGGTCCACCATCCACATGTAGAGACCTATACTGTATTTTTTAGCCTGGTATTTGGCTGTACTTTGTGTGTATAAAAAGAGTTAAACACTGCAAGATCTAACTGCTGTCTGAGCGTCGATCAGCTGAGCCAGAGCACAATGGGTGGGTCACTACACAGCTGTAGCAGCATGTGTGTATGTTTTATAACATCGGCAAGAAAAAAAAACATTGTTGATTGTCTTCTCAATCGCAGTGAAACGATTGGATTGCCGATCGACAGAAGCCAAGTTGAAACAGCAGCCCATCATTTATAATGTTCATGCTTATAGTGATGAAAAACAGAATGGGACAGAATCATTCCTATAGAAACTCTTAAATTTGGCTATAGTAATCATCCATTCCATGGAAATCTTGCATTCTACTTTGTCTAATCAGATTTGTCAACTTTATTCCTGCTAACATTATAAATTTATCTGACACAAGGTTAATAATCTTGTTTCTTGTTCTGTCATTTTCCCCAAAACACAGTATGGAAGGGGCAGGATGGCTGGGGGCTGGAAGCGGAGGAAGTGGGTGTTCGGGATGCTGGGGGTGCAAAGCACGCGGAGGCGGCCAGGGTGAAGACATCCAGGGAAGCCGGTGCTTCGCTTGGTGGAGAAGAGGGGGAGGAGAGAACTGGTGCCACTCATAGCTCATCATGTCAAAAGAGAGCAGACATTTCCAGGGAGGATAAACAGAGGGTAGCCTATCATACTGTGTTCTTGTATTATGTTACTAAATAATGTTTGTTCAAAGATCTCCTCTGTGTGAATTGTTGTTACGTGTCTGTTATCACAGATGTATATATATATATATATATATATATATATATATATATATATATATATATATATATATATATATATATACCGTATTTTCGCGACCATAAGGCGCAACTTTTTTTTTTTTTTTTTTTTTTTAAATGTGCCGGGCGCCTTAAGAAACGGTGCGCCGTGTCTATTACCTGAATTACGGTAATGTAAGGCCATGAGAAGGTAAAAAGAGAAGGGGGCGGGTGAAGCTGAATGAGACCATCCACTGAGCTGTTTAATGCGAAACAGATGATGAAAACTTTTAAGGATTTGCTTGATGTGTAAAGTGAAATAAAATACAATCAAACTAAGTTTTGCTCCGCTCTATTTAAATAAGCACACTTGTTCTGCAGCGCGCATGTGTTTTGCATGTCAGAACCGAGGATGCACCTGCCGTGGGTTTGCGGGGTCCGATCGCCGGTTCCCCGCGGCAGATCCGGCTGAAATGCCGGTGCTCTTTCCCCGGGAGCCCCTGCTACAAGTCCATGTGGGCTCCTCCGGTCCCGGCCGGTCGGAACCGGTCACTTTCCCCGGTTAAAGCTGCGGTGATGGGCGCTGCTGCAGCCCGACTTCCTGGTTCCCGGCCGCTTTGGGAGCAGGGATTTCTGGGGTCTGTCTCAGGTCAGATCAGCTTCACCCTCTGAAATTTGCAGCCAAATCTGTCGGTTACAAACCCGGTACCGGATCCCGACATGCGCGGGTGTGTTCGCGGCGCGACACACACACTTACTGGTTTATGTGGTGCTGGCCTGGCGCAGCTGATGGACAGAAACCTATGGTGATTTTTAAAAGAAAAACTTTGCATAAGACGTTTCCAGCCGGAGTCATTATAAGGGCGAATGAAAAGAGGGGGCTGGATGAAGGGATGATGATCAAGTGGCTGAGACAGGTCTGGAAATTCGGACTGACGCAGCTGAATCAGCGGAGCGGAGCTCCTGTCGGATACAAACCCCGGTACCGGCTCCCCGACAGCGCGTGTGTGTGAGCGGGTCCAGCGCGAGGGTCCCGGGACGCGGGACCAGCGCGGGGGGGGGGGGGCGGACCGGGACCGGGACCCGGGACCGCCGCGGTCGGGATCCGCAGCACAACGGGGTATGAAAAGTTTATTTACTCTTGTGCTTGCCTGCCACGCTGATGGACAGAAACTGCCGGCTATGGTGATTTTTAAAAGAAAAGCGTTCCCTAAAGAGACTTTTCCAGCCAGAGTGAAATGAAAAGGGCTGGATGGATGAGGAGATGATCAGTGGCTGAGACAGGTTTATGTGCAGCAACCCGGTGGTTTTTTTAAATTCTTTAATGCAGAAACAGAATATGAACCTTTGAAGGGTTTGATTGATGTGAAAAGTGAAATAAAATATCAAACTAAGTTTTGCTTCCACTGTATTTTTAGCGCGTGTGTGTCCTGCAGCGCGTGTGTGTGCAGCTCCTTCTCCGTAGACGGCGCCTTTTGGGTCGGTGCGCCATATGTGTGTTTTAAAACCAAAAATGACACACAAAGCTGAGGGTGCGCCTTTCCACACAGTGCGCCATATGGTCGCGAAAATACGGTATATATATATATATATATATATATGTTGTATACATATAACAAATGTTATCTGTTAAAATCTGTTTAATTTTGTTTTAAATAAAAAGTGTAAACTTCTTTATATGTGATTGCTTAATTTACTAATGGTTAACTATGGTTAAGTAATGCTTATGAGGCAGTTAAGCATTAAAGGGGACCTATTATGAAAAACACGTTTTTTCTTGTTTTAACATATATAAAGTGGTCTCCCCTCACCCTGCCAGCACAGGGGAGACAAAATACCATGAATTTCTGCAAGGTCTCTGACCCCCGCTGGACAGAGTCCCCCAGTGTCACGTGGTTTTTTTTGAGCCGATTAGAATCTGCTCCCGTCGTTACGTAACGACAGGAGCAGATTTCCATAGGTTCAGCCTCCGCTGCTGAAACCACGCCCACAACCAGCTCTCTATGCTGCTGGAGCGGTCCATCCTTCAGCCAGTCGGACGCGGCGCCGTGGCGGAGCGGATCCGGGTTAAATCATCCAGGTTCCCGGGTGGTTTGGGAGCTGGGTCCTCGGGGGTCCGTCCCAGGCTGGACCAGCTTCACCCTCCGAGATTTTCAGGCAAATCTGTCGGTTTGATCCCCGATAACGGGCGATGCGCCGCGGATGCGCTCCGGAGCCGGTCTGTGCGCCGGCCGTGGGGTTACGGCGCCCGTCGCGCAGCATCCGCCGGGCAGATCCGGCTGAGATTCCGCTGGTCGGTCCCCGGGAGTCCCTGCTATCAGTCGGAACCGGTCAGATTCCCCCGTTAAAGCCGCGGTGAGGCGCGCTGCTCCCGGGCGCCCGGCGTGGCTCCGGGGCCAGCGTTCAGCATCCGCCGGGTAGATCCGGCTTAAATAGTGCATAAATGTTATTTATATACAACTCATATTTTATTTTTTTAACAATAAAGTTTCCATTTGTGAAAATTCAGTGTTGTGATAATTTACAGGCTCGGGCTGCTCTGGCGGAGCGAGGTTTAGCCTATTCTCATCCCCTGCTACACAGGGAGCCAATCAGCACAGAGCCTCATTATCATACCCCCCCCTTCCCTAAAAATGAGGCGCAGAAAAAGAGGTTAGAAGCGGTAAAACTATAGACATGGCCCACAGGCTGGATTTATGATTAATGTAGAAAAAACAAGCTTTAGATTGTTTTTAAGACATTCAAGGCCTGTTTAAAATATACATTAAATGCCATAATAGGTCACCTTTAATAATGTGTTACCTAAGGGATAAATGTGTTACACTTTACAATAAGGGTCCAGAATAGTATTTACTAATGGTTAATTATGGTTAAGTAATGGTTATGAGGCAGTTAAGCATTAATAATGTGTTACCTAAGGGATAAATGTGTTACACTTTACAATAAGGGTCCAGCAAGCCTTTACTAATGGTTAATTATGGTTAAGTAATGCTTATGAGGCAGTTAAGCATTAATAATGTGTTACCTAAGGGATAAATGTGTTACACTTTACAATAAGGGTCCAGCAAGCCTTTACTAATGGTTAATTATGGTTAAGTAATGCTTATGAGGCAGTTAAGCATTAATAATGTGTTACCTAAGGGATAAATGTGTTACACTTTACAATAAGGGTCCAGAATAGTATTTACTAATGGTTAATTATGGTTAAGTAATGCTTATGAGGCAGTTAAGCATTAATAATGTGTTACCTAAGGGATAAATGTGTTACACTTTACAATAAGGGTCCAGCAAGCCTTTACTAATGGTTAAGTAATGGTTATGAGCCACTCCTATACATTTATTAAGGTTTATGTCAGGTTACCGTTCATAAGGTCAGGTAAGCTACCTGATAACATACACAGCACCATTAGGAAATGATTACTTAAGACTCTAAATAGTTGTTTAATAATGCCCATCCAGTAAACATGTACACCATTAGTGAATGATTAGTAGATGTATTAGGTAGCTGTTACTTAATGCATATTCACTCCAAATAAACACCATTAGTAAATGATTACTAGGGACATTATTAACGTTTTACTTATGTATTAACTAATGTATTACTTTATACTAAGTAATGCATACATAAGGATACATAATTACATCATGTAACGTTTATTAATGCTTACTAATGTATTAATTAACTCTGAGCAGTAGGCATTAATTAACTGTTTATTAATGCATTAACTAATATGCTAATTAATGTTAAGTAATACATAATAATGGTTATTTAACTATTATTACACTGTTAATTAATGCTTAATAATGCATTAACTAACTGTTTATTAATGCATTAACTAATATGCTAATTAATGTTAAGTAATACATAATAATGGTTATTTAACTATTATTACACTGTTAATTAATGCTTAATAATGCATTAATTAACGGTTTATTAATGCATTAACTAATATGCTAATTAATGTTAAGTAATACATAATAATGGTTATTTAACTATTATTAAACTGTTAATTAATGCTTAATAATGCATTAACTAACGTTAATTAAGGGACCCTTATTGTAAAGTGTTACCAAAAAAAATTTGAAAGTCGGGTCGCTCTTTTTTTCCTCCTTTTTTCTCATTTTTTCCTCCTTTCTTCCTCCTTTTTTCCTCTTTTTTTCTCTTTTTTCCTCATTTTTTTCTCTTTTTTTTCTCATTTTTTCCTCTTTTTTCCTCCTTTTTTCCTCATTTTCCCCTCTTTTTTCCTCTTTTTTCCCTCCTTTTTCGATCAGCTGTTCACCGGCAGATCAGCTGTTCACCGGCAGATCAGCTGTTCACCGGCAGCTATAACTCACCGGCAGATCAGCTGTTCACCAGCAGATCAGCTGTTCACCGGCAGCTATAACTCACCGGCAGATCAGCTGTTCACCAGCAGATCAGCTGTTCACCGGCAGATCAGCTGTTCACCGGCAGATCAGCTGTTCACCGGCAGATCAGCTGTTCACCGGCAGATCAGCTGTTCACCGGCAGATCAGCTGTTCACCGGCAGATCAGCTGTTCACCGGCAGCTATAACTCACCGGCAGATCAGCTGTTCACCAGCAGATCAGCTGTTCACCGGCAGCTATAACTCACCGGCAGATCAGCTGTTCACCAGCAGATCAGCTGTTCACCGGCAGCTATAACTCACCGGCTACGCCACCTGCTTCTTCTCAATTCTTATAAATTTGTCCGTGTTCCAAATGCCAAATGTTTCAAGTCAGGGGTTAAGCCAAAGATGCCAAAGTCAGCCAAAGTTCAGAATCCAAGATCGTAAGCCAAAAAAGTCCAGAAAGTAGTCGAAAAGCCGATATCACAGCGGACAATCCACACATTTTAATTTAAATGTTGTGATTTTTTTGCGACACTAGGTGTCGCAATAACGGCCAGTGCAGTGGAAGAGCCGGTCATGTTCATCAGAATAAAGACTGAGCTGGACAAACGTCTTATTACTATTACTGTCTCAGAAAATTAGAATAGTGTGATTTTCTGTAATGCAATTACAAAAACAAAAATGTCATCCATTCTGGATTCATTACAAATCAACTGAAATATCTCAAACCTTTTATTATTTTAATATTGCTTATTATGGCTTACAGTTTAAGAAAACTCAAATATTCTATCTCAAAAAATTAGAATATTCTGGGAATCTTAGGCCCCGTTTACACGGGGCAAAAACGGAGGCGTTTTCATGCGTTTTGGCCGTTCGTTTACACCAAAACGGAGGTCAAAGCCCCCAAAAACCATCATTTCTGAAAACTCCGGCCAAAGTGGAGATTTTCAAAAACTCCGTCTTCACGTTTGCGTCTAAACAGACAAAACGGAGGAAAACGGAGATTTACGTCACATTATGCGACAGAAACGTCACCAGCAGCGTCATGAGTGCGACCGGTGTTTACAATTTGTTTGGCCACCGTCAATATTTTCTTTTATTTTACCTGTTTTAAATTCTCTCAGACTCTCGTTCCGTCTTGGAAGTAAAGCCTGAATTATGGTCCCGCGCTAAATCGACGCAGAGCCTACGGCGTAGGGTACGCGGCGATGCGCCGTAGGCTACGCCGTCGATTTTACGCAGAACCATAAATCTGCCTTTATTCACCCGCCCGAGACTCGCCTTTTATTCGCCCCACCAACCGCCCTGCGCTCTTAAAAGAAACTCCTAAAAGAACTCCTAGACAAGGCGGCAGGAAGAGAATAGAAGCAGGTCTAACGTCCGACCAAAGTGGGGAAAAAAACGAACAAAATAACGGCGTGTGGTGACGCAATGAAACAGCGAACAGCGTGAGTGAGCGGCGTGTTCGTGTTAAAGCTGCAAACATGTCATTACTGGGATGTGGGGGAAAAGCAGAGGACACGAGAAATGATCAAATAGGTACCAGATCTTGTTGGATCCGGCACAAATTAAGCCCCAATAAGATTAAGATAAGATGATAAGATGATAATTAGGGCCCGAGCACTTGCAGTGCGAAGGCCCTATTGTATCTGTAGGAATTTTTCTTTCTTTCTTTCTTTCTTTCTTTCTTTCTTTCTTTTTCTTCTGACGAAAGGAGGGCCTTTTTGCCCCCCTAAACGTGCCCAAAAAGTCACCAAATTTTGCATGCAAGTCAGGCCTGGCGAAAAATTTGATATTTAATGGTTTGCATTAATGGGCGTGGCAAAATGGCTCAACAGCGCCCCCCGGAAAACTTTGTGCCTCAAGCCCCACAATACGGTTTGACGTACATGCACGAAAATCGGTACACACCTGTATCATGTGGCAACTTAAAGAAAAGTCTCTTGGGGTCATGCCCGAAACCGAACAGGATGTCGGCCATTTTTAATTAAACGTGTCATTTTGGCGAAATGTATGCCATTCATTCGGCAGTTAATTCAGCCCGAACCGTATCGTGAACCCAGATGTGTTATACATCAAAATGTGCGTCTCCATCCTGCGACACCACGCATTACATTTCTCTTTCAAAAGCGTTACCGTGGAGACGCTAGACGCAAAAAAGCGCGCCCACCCTTCATCTGATTGGTTCAGACAGAAAAAACTTTGTGCCTCAAGCCCCATAATACGGTTTGACGTACATGAACGAAAATCGGTACACACCTGTATCATGTAGCAACTTAAAGAAAAGTCTCTTGGCGCCATGGCCGAAACCGAACAGGAAGTCGGCCATTTTGAACATTCTGAATTAATCGCGTAATTTTGGAGCAATATATGCGATTCCTTCGAGAGTTAATTCAGCTTGAACCGTATCGTGAACCCAGATGTGTTATACATCAAAATGTGCGTCTCCATCCTGCGACTACACGCATTACTTTTCTCTTTCAAAAGTGTTACCGTGGCGACGCTAGACGCCAACAAGCGCACCCCCCCTTCATCTGATTGGTCCATATTTGATAGTTCCCCAAAAGGCACCAAATTTGGCATGCAAGCCAGGCCTGGCGATAAATTTGATATTTCATGGTTTGCATTAATGGGCGTGGCAAAATGGCTCAACAGCGCCCCCTAGAAAACTTTGTGCCTCAAGCCCCACAATACGGTTTGACGTACATGCACGAAAATCGCTACACACCTGTATCATGTCGCAACTTAAAGAAAAGTCTCTTGGAGCCATGGCCGAAACCGAACAGGAAGTCGGCCATTTTGAATAAATTGTGTCATTTTGGCGAAATTTATGCCATTCATTCGGCAGTTAATTCAGCCCGAACCGTATCGTGAACCCAGGTGTGTTATACATCAAAATGTGCGTCTACATCCTGCGACACCACGCATTACTTTTCTCTTTCAAAAGCGTTACCGTGGCGACGCTAGACGCCAAAAGGCCCGCCCCCCCTTCATGTGATTGGTCCATATTTGATAGTTCTCCAAAAGGCACCAAATTTGGCATGCAAGCCAGGCCTGGCGATAAATTTGATATTTCATGGTTTGCAATTAATGGGCGTGGCCTAACGGCTCAACAGCGCCCCCTAGAATACTTTTCTCTGCCATAACTTTTGAATGGTTTGACATAGAGAGTCCTGGGTGGGGTCATCAGATTCTGTATGGAGTCCTTGACCCTCATTGGCCTGAACTAGCCCCGCCCCTTCTTCTGATTGGTTGTACCTTTTTTCTGCTATAACTTTTGAATGGTTTGACATAGGAAGTCGTGGGTGGTGTCGTTTCTGATATGCTTATGGGGGGCGGTGGCCGTGAGTGCGAGGGCCCGTTCATCGCTGCTTGCAGCTTTAATTATTATTATATCTTATTATTTTATCAGAACCTTCCAGCTCCCTGATCTCCCTCCAGCAGCTGCCACTTTATTGAGGTTCTTGTGTTGAAATGACTGTTTCCTACAGCGCTTTACACTTTTTTGAGTCTTGTTTTAAGTGTAATGAGATTTTTTTTACTAAAATTTGACATTTTAACTAGAAATAAGACAAATATTCCTGGTAAGATTTGGAGTTTTTTGAGTGTATAATGTACAATCATTTTTGGGTGAATCTTCTTCACTTTCAGGTTTTATTCACTAATATGAGGGAATGATTCTTCTCCCTGGTAAAAAAGACCAAGGCTTTAAAATATGGACAACAAAAGGCATTTATAAAATCCTGGACCGACACAAGGAGAACAAATTAATCATATTATCATTTGAGGAACTTGTAAATGAATATGGTCCCATTTCTTTAAATATTTACAGTTAAGGAGTGTAACTCCTATAATGTAATAATGACAGAAAATGTAATAAAATTTGCACTTAAGCAAAGAGAGCTCAACCTCTAGAGCTCAACGCTCTAAAGACAGTGGAGATGATAGTGGACTACCGGAGGAACGCAGCCCCACTGGCCCCCCTCACCCTGTGTGACTCCCCAGCAGACACTGTGGAGTCCTACCGCTTCCTGGGGACCATCATATCCCAGGACCTCAAGTGGAGCTGAACATCACCTCCCTCATCTTCCTGGACCATCATCAGGACCTCAAGTGGAGCTGAACATCACCTCCCTCATCTTCCTGGGGACCATCATATCCCAGGACCTCAAGTGGGAGCTGAACATCACCTCCCTCACCAAAAAAGCACAGCAGAGGATGTACTTCCTGCGGCAGCTGAAGAAATTCAACCTGCCAAAGACAATGATGGTGCAGTTTTACACGGCCATCATTGAGTCCATCCTCACCTCCTCCATCACCGTCTGGTACGCTGCTGCCACTGTAAAGGACAGGAGCAGCTGCAGCGTATCATCCGCTCTGCAGAGAAGGTGATTGGCTGCAATCTCCCATCTCTCCAGGACCTGCACGCCCCCAGGACCTGCACGCCTCCAGGACCTGCAGCCTCCAGGACCCTGAAGCGTGCAGGAAAGATTGCAGCAGATCCCTCCCACCCCGGACACAAACTGTTCCAGACTCTTCCCTCTGGCAGGAGGCTGCGGTCCATCAGGACCAAAACCTCACGCCACAAGAACAGTTTTTTCCCGTCTGCAGCCTTCCTCATCAACAAGGCCCCGGTCCCCCCCCCCCCCCCCCCCCCCCGACTACCACGGACTGCCCCCCCATCCCACTCTACGTTACATTAACGTAAAAACTCCACTCCCGTAACTTTTGTACAGACTCATATCCGGCACTTTATAAACCTCATTTGTACATTTCTGTCTATACTTTTTACCTATCCTAAGTTCCTAAGTCACTTTTGTACAGACTCACCCGGCACTTTAAAACCTCATTTTGTACATTTCTGGTCTACATTTTATTTTACTGTCTATACTTTTTATTGTTTGTACATTTCATTCTATTTTATTTTATCTCTTATATATTTGTTTTTTATATTTGTATTGTGTTGCACCAATCCCCATAACAAATTCCTCGTGTGAAAACTTGGCAATAAACCCCTTTCTGATTCTGATTCTGATTAACTCAATCGAAAATGTAATAAAACCCAATAATGTAATAACTTCAACAATAATGTAATAAAATATCCTGACGGATATTGTAATAACATTTTTACCAATAATGTAAAACCTTATTAGATTATTGGGAATTTATTACATGGAACTCAGTGTCTGTAATTTAACCGAATATTCATTCTGGTGTTTCAAATCCAGCGTATAAAACATTCTTAGATAATTAAAACACTAAATGTAGAACTCGAGTAGTCAAGTATTACATTATCAGTTTTGGAAAAAAAAAAAAGAAGACCCACCTGAAAATGTAATAAATTCCCAATAACGTAATAAGGTTTTACATTATCGGTAAAAATGTTATTACAATATCCGTCAGGATATTTTATTACATTATCGGGTTTTATGGGAAGTAGATGGGGAGGGAAATATATTTTTGGTTTTAATGTGGTTTCTGTAGGAAAAACACGACACAAACATTCTGAACGTTTTCCAACGCTGTAAAAATGTGTAGAATAAATATTACATTTCAACATTTCTGTTAACAAAGATTTGTACGGAAGAGAATCAGGAGAAAAATATTTGAGAGGGGAGGATTTTTTTTGTATCGTGCACTTCGAGAAAAAGTCAAAATGTTGAGAAAAAAGTTGAAATTTCAACTTTATTCTTGAAATTGTACTTCAACATTAATTTCGATATTTCGACATTTTTCTCAACATTTCAACTTTTTTCTCGAAGTGCAAAATAAAAACCAAACCTCCCCCTCTCAGATATTTTTCTCCTTCAGGGCTGATTCTCTTCTGTAGAGGAGTCAACGTTTCCTGGAGAATTATTTGCATTCGTTGCTTGAATGTTGCTCTGTAGCGAGAAGTCCAATAACAAAAAAGTAAAGTGGAAAGACATTAGCGGCTATATTAGCAGCTACATTAGCAGCTACATTAGCAGCCACATTAGCAGCTACATTAGCAGCTACATTAGCAGCTACATTAGCAGCCACATTAGCAGCTACATTAGCAGCCACATTAGCAGCTACATTAGCAGCTACATTAGCAGCTACCTTAGCAGCCACATTAGCAGCTACATTAGCAGCTACATTAGCAGCCACATTAGCAGCTACATTAGCAGCTACATTAGCAGCCACATTAGCAGCTACATTAGCAGCTACATTAGCAGCCACATTAGCAGCTACATTAGCAGCTACATTAGCAGCCACATTAGCAGCTACATTAGCAGCTACATTAGCAGCCACATTAGCAGCCACATTAGCAGCTACATTTGCAGCCACATTAGCAGCTACATTAGCAGCTACATTAGCAGCTACATTAGCAGCTACATTAGCAGCCACATTAGCAGCTATATTAGCAGCTACATTAGCAGCTACATTAGCAGCTACATTAGCAGCCACATTAGCAGCTATATTAGCAGCTACATTAACAGCTACATTAGCAGCTACATTAGTAGCCACATTAGCAGCTACATTAGCAGCCACATTAGCAGCCACATTAGCAGCTACATTAGCAGCTACATTAGCAGCCACATTAGCAGCCACATTAGCAGCCACATTAGCAGTTACATTAGCAGCCACATTAGCAGCTACATTAGCAGCTACATTAGCAGCCACATTAGCAGCCGAGGACACAGTTCTAACTAATATAAAAACATGCAGCATGTTTTTCTTCATTCTAATTCTGATACAAGACTTTTCATTTTTTGCAGCTCCAGACATATTAGTTTTTTGTGTTTTTGGTCCAATATGGATCTAAAACATTTTGGGTTCCTGATCTAAATCACTCCAGAGACTGAATCAGATCAATCCTGATATTCTTGATGTCGTTGACTCCGTTTCCATCAGTCAGAATTCAGGTTAAAGTCAATATTCCGGTTCCTGAAAGATTGGGAATAATGTGTTTCCATGCTGAGCTAACAGTATCCATGGTAACGGGGTTATCCCTGTATCCATGGTGATTAATCATTGATCTGGATCAAACCAGCGACGCACGGAGAACGTGATGACACAATTCCCATCATTTCTGCTTCTTCTTCCTGGATCCAAATTCAAAACAAATGCTGCTTCACAAAACTTTAGCTCACCTTTTAGTAAATCTTCTATCCCGCTACTTTCTACCGTCTACCAATGCAGGCCGGAGCTTCGGGAGCCCCCTCCCCCTCTGGTCATCCCGCTGCTGCTTCCACCTGCCTGCTGTGCTGCTGACGTCCCCGACCCCCTAGTCTGGCCATCGGCAGGAGGGTCCCCCTTATGATCCAGGTCCTGGTCCTGGTGTGAGGTTAATTAACCTTTAAACTTGTTTTGTCCTTATGAAACTGTCCCATGCTTTATTAACAGATGTTACAGCAGCCACTTCCTGATCTACTCAGGTTTTGGACTGTCCTGGTTCAATCACTCTAATGTAATGTCAGGACTCAATCACACTTTCACTTCCCCCCATTGTTCACTGTTCACCGTCCTTATACGGTCAGTTCCTGTCAAGTTTCTCAATAAAAGCATCATGCAGGAGGAACTTGGAGAAGCATTCTTGTGCTCCCCCCTCCTGCAGGAGTGGTTAAAACCATTCCAGCAGTCTGTGTTTTTCCTTTTGTTGTTGTTGTTGTTGATTTAAACCTAACATTTTCTGGTGCCGAAACCCGGGACTCCAACATCTGTGGCGTCGGGACAACGTGGGATCAAGCGGCCGCTTAAAACTGTCGACAGCCGTTCCGACTTCAAGGACGGGGCCAATAGGAAATTGGTCCTGCACCCATCAGAGGCGGTGACGGGTCCCGGTGACGGGTCCCTGAGCCAGGAGGGGAACCTGAGACTGGTAAGAAAACACTCCTCTCCAAAAATACCTGGGGTATTAAATATGTTACAATATTTTATGCTAAAAGACGAGGGTCTGGGTCCCGCTGTAAAGTCAGGGACTCTAAAGTAATGTTATGGAAAAAACAAGAGGTTTCTATTGGAATGGTTTTTGTCTAATGTTTTTGTCTAATGTTCATGGCTGAAACTGTTCATTGCCAATGTTGCGGTTTCCAAAATTATGAAGTAAAGTTCTGATTGTTCACTAAATTAATCAGCGCTAAAACCAAACTGTCAAAACGGAAACATATGAGCTGAAAAAAAGTTAAAAAGTTCGCTAAAATAACAAATACTTGGTTAAACTAAAACTTATTGCGAACCTAAAATAATTTCCAAAGACTCTTTGTCGACGGGACGTCCCTAAAAATAGGTAATAAAAGATTGTGGAAAAATATTGTGCGAAATATACGGAACTTAAAAGATCAAAAATAAAGTAATTTAAGGCTAAAAGCAAAACTGATTAACTTACTGGGATACATGTAACTTAACCAGATAACAGAAGGTGGCGCTGCAGTCCCACTTTCTTTCTCTAGTGGTTATTCGTGTCATATTACTTTGTGCAATTTCAAGTGGACTTTAACAGACAAACTTGACAAAGATATTATTCAACCCATAATATATATATATATATATATATATATATATATATATATATATATATATATATATATATATTGCTGTAGACATTTATTTGTGAAATGGGAATATTCATGCTATTACTGCTAATGACAGTCGTATGTTTAATTAATCTGTAATGCCCAAAGCAGACCTGGATAAAGCCTAACGGCCTGGAGGTGTGCTGTAATTGTGCTTGCATTGTTTTTCTTTTGTAATGCTGAGGTGGAGCAGATTTGCAGCTTATCCACAAAATCCCTGTTGCACTTACTAACTGATTAAAAAGAGCGAAACTCCCACAGTAATTAATGTAAAACCTAAACACGTGTTCATATGCCATCTTAATGGAGGTGATTGCCATATCATTGTGCATTATTTTCAATTAAAAGCCAGTTTTATACTTAAACTAGAAGTTTTTTGGTGTGTGTTTGTTTTCTAAAACGTGTGTTGAATGTGTTTAATCTAAGCTTATATTGGCTAAGTCCGTAGTGACTATTATGAAGGTGTGTGTTGAAACAAAGTAGTTAAAACAATAAAACCTTATTTTCTTAATTTACCCATAACTATAAGTATGCAGTTTAGTTTTAATTAGGAAAACTACAAAACAAATAGCTTAGGTGACTGTTTACTCAAAATTATTTTGAATATTTCCTCATATTTTATTGTGCGTGCGTGCGTGCGTGCTCCGTTGCCCGTCTGGCTGCGCGCTCACGAGTAGCTGCGTGGGTGACGCTGGGTGAATCCTGAGAATAGAAATGTCTCATTTTGGGACTAGATGTCCGTGGGTTGAGTGTTGAATTTCCTATGAGCCTCTCTGTGGACATTGTTGTTAAAATGATACAAATAAGTGGCTTCTTTAGGCGGTGTGGTCTGTGTCTGACGAGGGAGACTCTTTATCTGCTAGTGTTGAGAGTGAGAAGCTCCCTGTGGCAGGGTGGAGAGGCTGACGGGACACACCTGTGTCCCGTCAGCCTCTCCACCCTGCCACACCTGTGTCCCGTCAGCCTCTCCACCTGACGGGCCACACCTGTGTCCCGTCAGCTCCTCCACCTGACGGGCCACACCTGTGTCCCGTCAGCTCCTCCACCTGACGGGCCACACCTGTGTCCCGTCAGCCTCTCCACCTGACGGGCCACACCTGTGTCCCGTCAGCCTCTCCACCTGACGGGCCACACCTGTGTCCCGTCAGCCTCTCCACCTGACGGGCCACACCTGTGTCCCGTCAGCCTCTCCACCTGACGGGCCACACCTGTGTCCCGTCAGCCTCTCCACCTGACGGGCCACACCTGTGTCCCGTCAGCCTCTCCACCTGACGGGCCACACCTGTGTCCCGTCAACTCCTCCACCTGACGGGCCACACCCGTGTCCCGTCAGCCTCTCCACCTGACGGGCCACACCTGTGTCCCGTCAGCCTCTCCACCTGACGGGCCACACCTGTGTCCCGTCAGCCTCTCCACCTGACGGGCCACACCTGTGTCCCGTCAGCCTCTCCACCTGACGGGCCACACCTGTGTCCCGTCAGCCTCTCCACCTGACGGGCCACACCTGTGTCCCGTCAGCCTCTCCACCCTGCCACACTCCCCTCTTGAAAAAGACATGGAAATGGAGTAATGATGACATTTAGTAGTTTAAATAATCCTGGTGGTGGGAGGAAGAGCAGGTTTAACGGCTTAAACAGAAGCAGAAACAGAGTAAAAAAACAGCAGGTTTAATTTACAGCTTTTCTCTCATTACAAAGGAAGTTTATCGGCCTGACAGACAAACCCACGGAACCGCAGGTAAACCGAAGGAAACGCAGACAAACCGAAGGAAACGCAGACAAACCGGTTCACAAACACAAACCAAAGATCCAGAAATGAAACTAATAGAAAGGTTTTTCCAGGGAAGTTAAAGTCACAAAGTGAAACCTTTAGTTGGGCCGACGACGCGCCGGAAGTAGAAACAAAGAAACAAAGAAATAATGAAAGAGTTCTGGCCGCTGCTGCGTTCGAGGGCCGTGGGAAACGGCAGCTCCCTCCGAGTCCTGCTGCGTTCAGGGGCCGTGGGAAACGGCAGCTCCCTCCGAGTCCTGCTGCGTTCAGGGGCCGTGGGAAACGGCAGCTCCCTCCGAGTCCTGCTGCGTTCGAGGGCCGTGGGAAACGGCAGCTCCCTCCGAGTCAGATGTGTTTGGAGGGAGGACGCTGCTGCGTTCAGGGGCCGTGGGAAACGGCACCCCCCTCCAGAGGAGGGAGGAGGCCGGGCCTCCGGGGGGTTTGGGGTTTCTGGTTCCCTGCACTCGTCAGTGCTCCACATTACCGTAAAAAATACATTAAAAAACAAAAGAGAAACAAAGGAAAGGTTGGAGGAGATCCGGTAGCCGGTAGTCAGCGGCCGGTAGCCGGCGCCCTCAGTTGATCTTGACGGCAGCCAGCGGCCGGCGCCCAGCAGCCGGCGGGCCTCAGTCGATCTTGACGGTGGCCGGTAGCCAGTGGCCGGCGGCTACCGGCCACTGGCCAGCGGGCCTCAGTCGATCTTGACGGCGGCCGGTGGCCGGTGGCCGCTGGCCAGTGGCCGGCGGCTACCGGCCACTGGCCAGCGGGCCTCAGTCGATCTTGACGGCGGCGTAGATCCTCCGGACGAACACGTACGCGGCGTAGAAGCCGATGGTTCCCGTCAGCAGCCAGAAGGACAGAACCATCAGGGCCGTGTAGCCGAAGTAGAGAAGAGACGGGATGAACTCCACGATGTCCAGCTGAAACGGAGACACACGGGGTTAGGGAGGAAAAAATTACTTTATAAAAATTATATTTAGTAGTTTAAATGACAAATAAAGATTAAAGCTGCAGCAGCGATGTACGGCCTCCACCCTGGTGCAGGTTCAGGCTGCAGTGGAAGCTTGTACGACTCATGTAGATTCTTCAGAACTGGACATTTAGTGGATGAAACACTCACGACTCTCTATACCAAACCATTCAGAAGTTATAGCAAAAAGTAATGTGTAGCCGAGTCTGCGCCGAGTCTGCGCCCACCTTGTGCCGAGTCTGCGCCCACCTTGTGCCGAGTCTGCGCCCACCTTGTGCCGAGTCTGCGCCCACCTTGTGCCGAGTCTGCGCCCACCTTGTGCCGAGTCTGCGCCCACCTTGCGCCGAGTCTGCGCCCACCCCGGCGGTGTGTGAAAGCCCTTAAGTGTGACGTTCCTGCTTTGGGTGTTTTTTCCAGTTTTGAGACTCAAAAAAGCTAGAAGCGGCCCTGACCCTGACTGACGTCAATAAACGTTTAATGGTGAGTTAATACTGAGGATAACATTAATAATAATAATAATAATAATATTTACCTTGTTAATAAAGTAGAAGACGGCGTAGATCAGGACGTAGAAGGCGGAGCCTCCAGACACCAGGAAGGTCCTCCACCACCAGCGGTAATCCTGGGGGCAGACGGGTTATTGAACACAATTTATAAACAAGAAAAACAAATTTTATACAAGCTGGTTGTAGAGGAAAAACTTCTAGTTCTTGTTGCCACGGCAACAAGAACCCCCACTTCAGAATCTTCAGGTTTGGCTGTGAGAAAAACCCAGATTTTGGCTTCTGTCAAGTTCTCAAATAACTGATTTGTGAGAAAACCGTAGCTCGTAGCAAAAAAACAAAGACATCGTGAGAGACACAGAACCCGGCAGATTCTGACAATTTTAATTTTATTCAGATATTCCTTAAAATGAGTGAGTAAGCTCAGTGTGAAGACAGAGTGAGATTATTTTGAAGAAAAAGTTTGATTACATTACAGTCAACGGGGACTGAGACAGGTATTGGCAGCGCTCTAGCGCCCCCCCCCCCCCCCCCCGTTTAAATCACAAAACCGTAAAAAGGAGACAAATAATTTTTGGTCAGAATGTAGACATAGGTGTTGGGATTCATAAAATGTGACTTTGACAGGCGGGGTATGCACGAAATTTAAACGAGAGGCTAGAGTTTAATGTCATAAAACATTAAAACATCTTAGGAAAAAACGGGTTGGTGTTTCGGAGAGAAGAGAAGTTTTCCTCCATTTTGAAGTTTGAATGACAGTTCTACGTGCAGGTATGAGAAAGTTAGGTGACTCAGAAAAAAGATGGATTTTGGCTTTTTTTTTTTTACTTTTTCCCATTTGCTTTGAATGGATTTTTTTGGCCGTTTTTTGGGGAATAACTTTGGGAAAAATGGGAATTTAAACACCAAAAGTCATAGCACACTATTCCCGATCGAGACACACGTTTTGATATATGATTCGCCTGGGTCCTCCGAAATCTGTAGGAGTAGCGAACCGAAATCTGTCCGGAAAATGAATAATAAAAAACATGCAGGATAACGATAGCGCCTCTTGGCGCAGCCGTGGCACTAACTAGACAATAGAACAGGTTTCATGAACAAGAGAAATACACACAAAAAATAAAGTAGACAATTAAAGTTAATAACAAAAAACAGCAAGGCATTTTAGAGCAAATAGCATCAACATTTCAGAAAGAACTTAAAATAAAAGATACTTTGATATATCGGTTAATCCTTTTTTTGTTATTTGACTTAATATTTTTTACAGACACAAAAAAACGTTTGAACTCATTTATAAAACATTGGAAACAGGCTTCATTTTTCTCCACTTACAACAGTGCATATGATATTTAGCCAGTAAAAGAACGACATTAACCAAGAGAAACACTGATTTATCAATTGTATCTATATAAAAATAATATTAGTGATTTCTAATTTTGGAATGTCATTCATTTTTAAAGATAGCCAATTTCCAATTTCAGACCAAAAAGCTTGTGAGACACAGAAACATGTGATCATGTGATTCTTCAGAGATTCCGCGGTTGGATACATTTTATTGATCAATTTAAAATGAGTTTCCTTGACTTTGGGGGGATTTGGGCCATTTGAAATAGTTTGAGTGGCTTTTTCTAGTGCAGACAAACTTAAAGACTGAAGTGACTGTGGTGGCCCCCCCGGGCCCCCCGGCGACCCCGGACTCCCCAGGGGCCCCCGACGACCCCGAGCCCCCCAGGGGCCCCCGACGACCTCCACCCACCTCTGACCCCCCGCTGACCCCTGACCTCCACCCACCTCTGACCCCCCGCTGACCCCTGACCTCCACCCACCTCTGACCCCCCGCTGACCCCCCGTTGACCCCTGACCCCCACCCACCTCTGACCCCCCGTTGACCCCTGACCTCCACCCACCTCTGACCCCCCGCTGACCCCTGACCTCCACCCACCTCTGACCCCTGACCCCCCGCTGACCCCTGACCTCCACCCACCTCTGACCCCCCGCTGACCCCTGACCTCCACCCACCTCTGACCCCCCGCTGACCCCTGACCTCCACCCACCTCTGACCCCCCGCTGACCCCTGACCTCCACCCACCTCTGACCCCCCGCTGACCCCTGACCTCCACCCACCTCTGACCCCCCGCTGACCCCTGACCTCCACCCACCTCTGACCCCCCGCTGACCCCTGACCTCCACCCACCTCTGACCCCCCGCTGACCTCTGACCCCCCGCTGACCCCTGACCCCCACCCACCTCTGACCCCCCGTTGACCCCTGACCTCCACCCACCTCTGACCCCCCGACGACCCCTGACCTCCACCCACCTCTGACCCCCCGTTGACCCCTGACCTCCACCCACCTCTGACCCCCCGCTGACCCCTGACCTCCACCCACCTCTGACCCCCCGTTGACCCCTGACCTCCACCCACCTCTGCACACAGCTGACCCCTGACCTCCACCCACCTCTGCACACAGCTGGAAATAGACCATGACGATGCTGATCTGGGAGCAGGAAACCACCAGGATGATGAAGACCAGGAACAGGAACCCGAACAGGTAGTAGAACTGGTTCTCCCAGATGGCCTGGAGAAAGACGCAGGGTTAGCATCAGCTAACGCTCACTAGCATGCTCACGCTAACGAGCACGCTAACGAGCACGCTAACGAGCACGCTCACACTAAGGCTCAAGCCTGGATTCTGGTTCTGCGTTAAATCAATGCCGAGCTTGCGCTGCAGGTTTCGCCGCGATGAGCTCCCCACTGTGCAGGCCACGCCGCAGCTGCTAGCACCTCTCAAATGTAACCAACGCAGACCGAGAGGCTGTGATTGGTTCTTGGTAGCAACGCATTTCCGGTTCCGGTTCGTGAAGCAGTCGTGAACTTTCAGCCTCTTTTCTTTGTGTGTGTGTGATTTATTTAGTATTGTTTTTTGTGCAATAGTTGTCCTGATCTCTTTGATTCACTGTGACCGGAAAAGCCTGAAGCTAAACAAAAGCCGTGTCCAATTCAGGGGCTGGTCCTTGGAGGGCTGGGTTTAAGGCCGATTCCGTCACAGCGGCGCCGAAGGCTGTCCCATTTGGAAGGTCCTTCAAATGCAGCTTCTTTTCCCGCCGTTTGAAGGATCCATCGTTGTTTCCTCCTCCCACCGTATCCCAACATTCATTGCAGTCAGAAAAATATTTATTTCCAGAAAAATATTTTCAGATTCAAATTTTTTCAGAAAAATATATTATTTCCGCCGGTGCCGGCGGACACGCCTCTCTTCCTCCTCCAACACAATGAAAAACAAAAAAACTAAAACAAAACTTCTGGCTCCATTTCTTTCTTTCTTTCTTTCTTTCTTTCTTTCTTTCTTTCTTTCTTTCTTTCTTTCTTTCTTTCTTTCTTTCTTTCTTTCTTTCTTTCTTTCTTTCTTTCTTTCTTTCTTTCTTTCTTGACGTAGGACAAGGGCGGGAACAGCTGGTACAACCAGGAAATCCCCCAGAGGCTAGACCGTCTCATTTCACCAGCGTCCATCCAGCCTTCGGTCCGGCCTTCACGGTCTTGGAAGGCGTGGCCTACGAAGACCGGACTCAGAAGGACCAGAACCTGAATTGGGACACAGCTAAAGTATCCACTAGTGCTCTGGGGGGTTTAGCACCGCGGAGAAATGGAGTGACGGAGAAGCCTGAAGGTTCACGACGGCGTCACGGAGTCCGTTCTGCGTTGGTTTAAAGCAGAACCAGAATCTGGGCTTCAGACGCTTCAGACGCGGCGGCTGAACTTACGCTGAAGATGAAGAACAGCTCGATGAACATGGCGCCGAACGGGAGGATCCCGGCCATCAGGATCCTGGAGAGAAAAGCAGGTGAGGCTGGAACCAGAACCTGGACCATAACCTGGACCAGAACCAGAACCGGGAACTGGGAACCAGAACCAGGAACCAGAACAGAACTACTCACCCCACGAACTGGTTCATGTACCAGCGCTGCTCCGGGACCTGCCGGGGGATCTGGTTGGTCCGGACCGGGTTGTCGTACGGCTGTTTCCTGAACCCGAAGTAGTAGCCGAGGTAAACCAGCGGCAGAGAGATCCCGAACCACATGCAGAGCAGAGCTAGCATGGTGGTGAAGGGGACCTGGGGGGAGAAAACGCTTAGCTAACATCGGAGACCTGGGGGGACAGGTTAAATATCGCAAAAACTGTAATAATTGGCATAACGAGGTTGTACGGTCCGTTAGTGCCGATCGGGCCGAGTGTTTGAAAGTTTGAACGATGTGTCTACGATAAAGTTCGGCCGAGCAATAAGTGTCCGAATTTTCGCCATATTTTTTGCTTCATGGCATCTATCGTTGCCACGGTAACACTTTTGACTGAGAAAAGTAATGCCCATCGAGGCACGATGGAGACGCATCCAACGATGTATGCTGTGCATGGGTGCAACGTTGCGGTTCGGGCCGTATTAACGGATTAAAAAAGCGTGCGGAATAAGAATAAGAATAATAATAATAACTAGAAAATTTCTGGAAATTTTGATATGGGCATGCCCTACTGCCCATTCGTCCCCTCTCGCTGCTTTGGTTTGGGGCTGTAGTGGTTGTGGTTGTGTAGTTCAGTTGTTGTTTGACTTTGTTTTGATGATAGTGATTGATTTCATGTGGCCACATTTAAGCAACACTTAGGGCTGGGTGATATATCGAGATTTTAATATATATTGATATATTTTCAAACACGATATGGTACGAGACAATATCGTTTATATCGATTTAAAAAAAAAAAAAAAAAAAAAAAATTACATTTTTTTTTTTTTTAATTTTTTTTTTAATGATTTTGATATAGCTTATTTTGTGACAAATTGACTTGAATGTTTTATTTGAGATTTGCACAAATGTTTTGTTATTTGCTGTCAACCTCAGTGGAAAAGTCTGCCTGTTACTGTCTACATTGTATTAATTACAGTGTATTTTAATTTAATTGTTATGCAGGAAAGGGATATTTGTTTTATTTTATTCAAGAAGCATTTTTATTCTATATATGCAGGCAGTTTATTTTTATTTCATTTGTTTTATACATGTTGATATTGTGCAGACCTCGGTTAATAAAGGAACCTGTGTGACATTTGGCACGAGGCTTTGTATTAAAACTGACTGTTTCTTTAAGGGTTTGGCTCTGAAAAAATGAAGCTAACAGAGATGCTAACAGAGATGCTAACAGAGATGCTATGCTATAATGCTTTGGGGGAAACCCCAATTAAGGCAAAGAAAAAATATCGATATATATCGAGTATCGCCATTTAGCTAGAAAATATCGAGATATGACTTTTGGTCCATATCGCCCAGCCCTAGCAACACTACATGACGTTTCTCAGCTCTGGAAGAGAAAAGCCTGAATTATGGTTCCGCGTTAAATCGACGCAGAACCTACGGCGTAGGTTACGCGGCGACGCACACTTACGCCGTAGGCTCTGCGTTGGTTTGATGCGGAACCATAAATCAGTCTAAATGCTCGGCTGCGCGTGTCGCGCTGAGCAGCTCCTCGGCTCTCCGGGGAGGAGAAAACATCTCCTCACGTCTTTACTGAACCGGTTAGCTTTGAAAAGAGTCCGTCGCGCGTAGCAACCGCACGGATGAGCTCACGGCACAAACAGGCCGAGTTTGGGAAAGTTAAAGCGGGGTGGAAGTGACCGGCAGTCCCGGACAGCAGCGCCGACACCAGCAGGGCGCAATTTTGGCGCAGTTTATGCCATTCCTTCGGCCGTTAATACGGCCCGAACCGTAACGTGCACCCAGGTGTGTTATACATCACAATGTGTGTCTACATCCTGCGACGACGCGCCTTACTTTTCTCTTTCAAAAGTGTTACCGTGGCGACGCTAGACGCCAAAAAGCGCGGCCCCCCTTCATCTGATTGGTCCATACTTGATAGTTCCTACTTTCTACCATAACTCTTGAATGGTTTGATATAAACAGTCATGGTGGTTCATCGGACTCGGTAATGAGTCCTTGACCTTTTATTGGTGAAAATTGCACATGCGAGGGCCCGTTCACCCGCTCAGCCGTTCATCAGTTCATCCATCCATCGCTGCTGCAGCTTTAATTATTATTATTATTATTATTATTATTAGGGCCCGTTCATTCGTTCATCCATTCATCTGCTGCAGCTTTAATTATTATTATTATTATTATTATTATTATTAGGGCCCGTTCATCCGTTCATCTGCTGCAGCTTTAATTATTATTATTATTAGGGCCCGTTCATTCGTTCATCCATTCATCTGCTGCAGCTTTAATTATTATTATTATTATTATTATTATTATTAGGGCCCGTTCATCCGTTCATCTGCTGCAGCTTTAATTATTATTATTATTATTATTAGGGCCCGTTCATCCATTCATCTGCTGCAGCTTTAATTATTATTATTATTATTATTATTAGGGCCCGTTCATCCGTTCATCTGCTACAGCTTTAATTATTATTATTATTATTATTATTATTATTATTATTAGGGCCCGTTCATCCATTCATCTGCTGCAGCTTTAATTATTATTATTATTATTAGGGCCCGTTCATCCATTCATCTGCTGCAGCTTTAATTATTATTATTATTATTAGGGCCCGTTCACCCGTCCATCGCTGCTGCAGCTTTCATTCTAACTGCTCGTTAACAGAGATCTGGACTCACGGCTCCGGACGAGTGTTCCCCCCAGATGAAGCAGTTCAGCACGAAGCAGATCCCGAACACGACGGCCGGGTAGAGCGTCGCCGTCTGGGGAGAGAGGGAGAGGGTTAGGGTCTGGACCGGGACCAGGACCTGGACCTGGTTCTGGGTCTGGACCGGGACCAGGACCTGGTTCTGGTCTGGTCTGGACCGGGACCAGGACCTGGTTCTGGGTCTGGACCGGGACCTGGACCTGGTTCTGGGTCTGGTCTGGACCGGGACCAGGACCTGGGTCTGGTCTGGACCGGGACCAGGACCAGGACCTGGGTCTGGGTCTGGGTCTGGACCGGGACCAGGACCAGGACCTGGTTCTGATGAAGGTCTGGTCTGGGTCTGGACCGGGACCAGGACCTGGACCAGGACCTGGGTCTGGGTCTGGGTCTGGACCGGGACCAGGACCAGGACCTGGTTCTGATGAACGTCTGGGTCTGGTCTGGACCGGGACCAGGACCGGGACCAGGACCAGGACCTGGTTCTGATGAAGGTCTGGTCTGGTTCTGGACCGGGACCAGGACCAGGACCAGGACCTGGTTCTGGGTCTGGGTCTGGACCGGGACCAGGACCAGGACCTGGTTCTGATGAAGGTCTGGTCTGGTTCTGGACCGGGACCAGGACCAGGACCAGGACCTGGTTCTGGGTCTGGGTCTGGACCGGGACCAGGACCGGGACCTGGTTCTGTTGAACGTCTGGGTCTGGTCTGGACCGGGACCAGGACCAGGACCTGGTTCTGGGTCTGGTCTGGGTCTGGGACCAGGACCTGGGTCTGGGTCTGGTCTGGACCGGGACCAGGACCTGGTTCTGGTTCTGGGACCAGGACCTGGGTCTGGTCTGGACCGGGGAGACTCACACAGAAAGCTCCTTTCCTCCAGCGATGGCCCTTCAGTGTCCGGTACAGCCGGCCGGCGAAGTATCCGCCGAAAACCCTGGAAGAGACGGAGGTCAGAACCAGGAACCGGAGCCTAGCGGAGCCTAGCAGCCCTCCGGTCCAGTTCTGGACCTGGTTCTGGTTCTGGACTCTTACCCCATGAACATGAACAGGAAACAGGAAGTGGTCATCAGGGCTCCTCTGCTGGACGGAGACAACATCCCCAACATGGCCACGACTGGAACACAAGAGAAGAAGAGATGGAGACTAGTGATGCACCGATTGTTCGGTAACCAAAATTGTTCGGCCGAAAATGGTAAAAAAACACTTTAGGTGTTCGGTGGAATAAGTGGGGAAAAAAACTAACAATTAATAACGGCGTTGTAATATAATATGGTCTGGCCGCTCCGTAACGGTTGCACCACAAACATAAATAGTTGTCCAACCAAAAAGTAACCACATAAGAATTTTACCAACATTCACCAGCAGGTGGAACCAAAACAACATAAATCAATCTATTCCAGGTTTAGATGAGGAAATCAAACGTTAGAGCGTGGAGTGAAGTGGTGCAAACATGTCAGCAGTGTGGAAGTATTTTAGAGTGGCAAAGAATAAAACAAGAATGGCTGTTTGACATGAATGTTCTGCTCAAATATCTAGAGGGGAAACATCTGCAAAGTCTTTCAGCTACAAGTTTGATTTATCATTTGAAATGATAAAAAACATTTTTATTGTTTTAAGGCCTATGTTACAATGTTTACTGGTAGGCCTATAATGTCTGCTGGTATATTTAAGAAATGCTGGGAAATTAAAAAATGTTCAGTTTTTTATGTTCAACAAATATTTTCTACCTTGGAATTTTGTAAAAGATATTTTTCTTTTAAAAGCCTAAATCGAATTTATTTGATTTATGCAATGGTGAAAAAATTGGCAAAATAAATGAAAAACTGCTGAAGAACCATGTTCGGTATTCGGCCAAGTGTTTATTATTATTTTCGGTTTCGGTTTCGGCCACAAATTTTCATTTCGGTGCATCACTAATGGAGACCCAGTACCGGTACTGACCCCCGACCTCTGACCCCTCATGAGGAGGAACAGGAAGTGGGAACAGGAACAGGAAGTGACTCACAGATGACGATGAGGATCATGCAGAACAGCTGGATGCCGGAGCCCAGCAGGGAGCTGAGGATCATGGGGAACTGCGGCGGTCGGAACACGTCTCCGTGGACGTTCTTCCATCCAGACTCCTCCATGGTGTCCTCCTGGAACCAGAGGGGGGTTAGCTGGGGCTAGCAGGGGGTTACCATGGTTACCAGGGTAACAGGGGCGGAGCTACGCGGGGGCGGAGCTACGTACGATGTCGTCCTCCCGGTTGTAGTTAGCGATGTCCTTTCTCAGCGTCCTGATGATGATCATGCTGAGGATTCCTGCAGGAGAAGATGGAGAGAAGGTTCATGTGGAGCTAACACATGCTAACAGCAGCTAACACATCCCAACACAAGCTAACAGCAGCTAAACAGCAGCTAACACCAGCTAACAGCAGCTAAACAGCAGCTAACACATGCTAACAGCAGCTAACACGTGCTAACAGCCGCTAACACGTGCTAACAGCAGCTAACAGCCGCTAACACGTGCTAACAGCAGCTAACAGCCGCTAACACGTGCTAACAGCAGCTAACACATGCTAACATCAGCTAACACGTGCTAACACATGCTAACATCAGCTAACAGCCGCTAACACATGCTAACATCAGCTAACAGCCGCTAACACATGCTAACATCAGCTAACAGCAGCAGAACTTAACCCCTCAAACCTCAGGTGGACAGCAGGAGACCCCGCCCATAAACCAGCCCTGAAGCTCCGCCCATAACTAGCTATGAAGAATAACTCCTGGTGTATTTGTACTTGTACAGGGAACAAGACTTGAGGTCGTACAGGAGTTCAAATATCTGGGAATCCTGATGGACTCACTTACTCTTCAAACAACAAATAAATAGATCTATGAATCCAATGTAATCTCTCTAACTTCAGATATATTAGAAATAATGTAACTGTTGATTCATCCAAACTGTTTCTTAATGTAATGATAGTAGCACATATTACTGTATAACACGCTGGCAACGGCTGTAAATCCACACTAAAGCACTGATTGGAGTCGCCATTGATGAACCAGAGACTGAAGGCAGACGGAAAATTACTGAGTCTGTCTGTTTTCAATATAATTGTTGATTCTATAATCTGACCTTGACAGAGCGGTTTGCCCGATCGCTCTGGTCACAATCTCCCTGGTGGAATGTAAACAAGGTGACTCTGCCCCCACTAACCCTCCCCTCTCAGGAACATCTGTGGACCTGGATCAGAACTGACCGAGCCGTCTGATAACATCAAGGACATTGGATGAGGAGCAGCTCTGGGCGAAGTTCACGGACTTACCGCTACACACACTTACTGATAACCAGCTCCCTCAACTCAACGCCTTCCTGGCTATAAGTTTTGTGATGATGATGTTAAATTTGTCATGTGCTTTCTGTGCTGAGGTGTTTTTTTGCACTTTCTCACTGTGTACTAGGGCTGGGCGATATATCGAGATTTTAATATATATCGATATATTTTCAAATGCGATATGGTACGAGACAATATTGTTTATATTGATTAATTTTTTTTTTTTTTATGATTTTGATTTAGCTTATTTTGTGACAAATTGACTTGCATATTTTATTTGAGATTGTCACAAATGTTTTGTTATTTGCACAACTATCAACCTCAGTGGAAAAGTCTGCCTGTTACTGTCTACATTGTATTAATTACAGTGTATTTTAATTTAATTGTTATGCAGGAAAGGGATATTTGTTTTATTTTATTCAAGAAGCATTTTTATTCTATATATGCAGGCAGTTTATTTTTATTTCATGTGTTTTATACATGTTGATATTGTGCAGACCTCTGTTAATAAATGAACCTGTGTGACATTTGGAACGAGGCTTTGTATTAAAACTGACTGTTTTTTTAAGGGTTTGCTCAGAAAAAATGAAGCTAACAGAGATGCTATGCTATAATGCTTTGGGGGAAACCCCAATTATGGCACAGAAAAAATATGGATGTATATGGAGTATCAACATTTAGCTAGAAAATATCCAGATATGACTTTTGGTCCATATCGCCCAGCCCTACTGTGTACTTATACACAGTGTGAAGATGCCTTTTTCTCCCTCCTCCCTCCCCCCACCCCCAACGTCACTCTCTCTGCTTTGTTCCGGTTTCGGGTCGCTGCTCGTTGTCGACCGGCCGGCAGCTGAGCGGATTTACTGTCTTGTATTGCTGCTTAGTTGTCCTGAATTGGATAAAGTTTCTCTGAATCTGAATCTGAAAGCCTGTTGAGATACAAACAGTCTTGGAAAATTCTGGATAAAAATCCAACACCAGACCATCCCCCTCCGGTTCTGGGACCGGTCTTTAACCCGGTTCTGGGACGGTCTTTAACCCGGTTCTGGGACGGTCTTTAACCCGGTTCTGGGACCGGTCTTTAACCCGGTTCTGGGACCGGTCTGTAACCCGGTTCTGGGACCGGTCTGTAACCCGGTTCTGGGACCGGTCTTTAACCCGGTTCTGGGACCGGTCTGTAACCCGGTTCTGGGACCGGTCTTTGACCCGGTTCTGGGACTCTAACCCCCCCTGTAGAACCCGGTCAGACCTACCAGACAGGAAGAAGACGACCACCACGGAGTTGACGATGGAGAACCAGTGGATCTGGACGTCACTCATGGTCAGGTAGGTGTCCCAGCGGGACGCCCACTTGATCTGGCTCTCCTGGGGAGGACAGAGACACGTCGTCATGACGACCAGAGGGACAGAGACGCTCAGAGACTGGGACCTAGGGCTGGGGATCCATTCAAATATCAAGAATCGATTCAATTCCGATTCTTAAGATTCAGAATCGATTATCACGATTCGATATTGATTTGGGTTAGTGTTAATAAAACAGTTTTTTCAGCTGTTGCATGAATGATATGACTGTAGTTCTGCAACATATGAATACTAGTATTATATTGAGATTCAACAGCAAGTATTGCAGCTAATGATGCTGTAAGGACCAATCAGCTCCCAGAATGCTGATAGAACTGAAACAGAAACATCGTGTAGAATTACCAAACAGATCCAGGGAGGAAACAGAGACGGAGGAAATCGCTTTTATTTTTTCCCCATTCATGAGAATTTGGTTTTTAACATTTATGCAAATGTAACCCCAAGACAGTATAATAAAGCAAAGAAATATACACAATGTATGCAATTATAACTGAAAACTTTAATGTTTTCATACCTTTAAACATATTTAAAGGCAAAAACATCATGGCACCAGTTATTCCCGTGTCCAACAAAATATTCCTTTTTTGGGCACAAACAAAAAAGTACCAAAAGTTGTAATGTAATGATGGAAAAAAAAAAAAAAATTAATCGATCTTTAGACATATGAATTGATTTTTAGGAATTAATATGAGAATCGATTTAAAATCGGAGAATCGATTTTTTCAACACAGGCCTACTGGGACCTGGTCGTCATAGCGACGGTCGGGGACCCCCGGTCGTCATGACAACAGGACACCCACCTCCCAGTGGACGGAGTAGCTGAACAGCACCGTGTTGGTTGTCATGGTTACGGGACACTAACCTCCCAGTGGACGGAGTAGCTGAACAGCACCGTGTTGGTTGTCATGGTTACGGGACACTAACCTCCCAGTGGACGGAGTAGCTGAACAGCACCGTGTTGGTTGTCATGGTTACGGGACACTAACCTCCCAGTGGACGGAGTAGGAGAACAGCACCGTGTTGGTTGTCATGGTTACGGGACACTAACCTCCCAGTGGACGGAGTAGCTGAACAGCACCGTGTTGGTTGTCATGGTTACGGGACACTAACCTCCCAGTGGACGGAGTAGCTGAACAGCACCGTGTTGGTTGTCATGGTTACGGGACACTAACCTCCCAGTGGACGGAGTAGGAGAACAGCACCGTGTTGGTTGTCATGGTTACGGGACACTAACCTCCCAGTGGACGGAGTAGCTGAACAGCACCGTGTTGGTTGTCATGGTTACGGGACACTAACCTCCCAGTGGACGGAGTAGCTGAACAGCACCGTGTTGGTTGTCATGGTTACGGGACACTAACCTCCCAGTGGACGGAGTAGCTGAACAGCACCGTGTTGGTTGTCATGGTTACGGGACACTAACCTCCCAGTGGACGGAGTAGCTGAACAGCACCGTGTTGGTTGTCATGGTTACGGGACACTAACCTCCCAGTGGACGGAGTAGGAGAACAGCACCGTGTTGGTTGTCATGGTTACGGGACACTAACCTCCCAGTGGACGGAGTAGCTGAACAGCACCGTGTTGGTTGTCATGGTTACGGGACACTAACCTCCCAGTGGACGGAGTAGCTGAACAGCACCGTGTTGGTTGTCATGGTTACGGGACACTAACCTCCCAGTGGACGGAGTAGGAGAACAGCACCGTGTTGGTTGTCATGGTTACGGGACACTAACCTCCCAGTGGACGGAGTAGCTGAACAGCACCGTGTTGGTTGTCATGGTTACGGGACACTAACCTCCCAGTGGACGGAGTAGCTGAACAGCACCGTGTTGGTTGTCATGGTTACGGGACACTAACCTCCCAGTGGACGGAGTAGGAGAACAGCACCGTGTTGGTTGTCATGGTTACGGGACACTAACCTCCCAGTGGACGGAGTAGGAGAACAGCACCGTGTTCTCCCTGCTGGGGTCGATCTCCTGGGGGGCCGAGCTGCTGAACTCGGGGAGGGAGCAGGTTTTATCAGACTCTGCAGCCTTCAGGTCTGGGGAATAAAGGAATAAAACAGTCATAAACATCATAAACACAGTTCCTCCACTACTGAACAGAAACATCAAATCTCTCATTTAGCATTTGAAATGTTTTCTGTGTTTTATCACGACTTTTAGTCGACTGAAACGAAATGAACGTGACTAAAACTAATAAAAACTAAAATGATAGAACATAAAAACATATATATCAGCCTGTTTCAGTTTTAGTTTAGTCTGGTCTTTGGATCAAGCTAACATTTTAGTCTAGGTCTGGTTTTGGTGTGCACTGGTGGCTCGGCGTGTGCACTGGTGGCTCGGCGTGTGCAGTGGTGGCTCGGCGTGTGAGGTGGTGGCTCGGCGTGTGCACCGGTGGCTCGGCGTGTGCACCGGTGGCTCGGCGTGTGCACCGGTGGCTCGGCGTGTGCAGTGGTGGCTCGGCGTGTGAGGTGGTGGCTCGGCGTGTGCACTGGTGGCTCGGCGTGTGCACTGGTGGCTCGGCGTGTGAGGTGGTGGCTCGGCGTGTGCAGTGGCGGCTCGGCGTGTGCACCGGTGGCTCGGCGTGTGAGGTGGTGGCTCGGCGTGTGCAGTGGCGGCTCGGCGTGTGCACCGGTGGCTCGGCGTGTGCACCGGTGGCTCGGCGTGTGCACCGGTGGCTCGGCGTGTGCACTGGTGGCTCGGCGTGTGCACTGGTGGCTCGGCGTGTGCACCGGTGGCTCGGCGTGTGCACTGGTGGCTCGGCGTGTGCACTGGTGGCTCGGCGTGTGCACCGGTGGCTCGGCGTGTGCACCGGTGGCTCGGCGTGTGCACTGGTGGCTCGGCGTGTGCACTGGTGGCTCGGCGTGTGCACCGGTGGCTCGGCGTGTGCACTGGTGGCTCGGCGTGTGCAGTAGTGAATTATGAGACCGTTCTAGCTCCGTAGAACCGGGCCTGGGGAACCCACCTTCACCTTTCTGGGGAACCCACCTTCACCTTTCTGGGGAACCCACCTTTACCTTTCTGGGGAACCCACCTTCACCTTTCTGGGGAACCCACCTTCACCTTTCTGGGGAACCCACCTTTACCTTTCTGGGGAACCCACCTTTACCTTTCTGGGGAACCCACCTTTCTGGGGAACCCACCTTCAGCCTTGACGCTCTGCGGCTGCACCTCGAACCGAACCACCCGGTACTCGTGCAGCTCCTCCTCTCCCTCCTCCACCTTCTCCACCTTCTCCCGGTGGAAGTACAGGATGAAGGACAGGTGGGTGTGCAGGTAGAACTGTGGGGAAGAGAAGAACGGGTCAGAACGGGTCAGAACGGGTCAGAACCAGTCAGAACCAGTCAGACCCGGTCCCCCGGTCAGACCCGGTTCCCCGGTCAGACCCGGTCCCTCGTCCACGTCTCCGTACCTTGTTGTTGTCCATGAAGCCCAGTCGGTATCCGTGCTCAAACTGCACGTCCTTCTTCTGCTCCTCGTCTCCCTCCTTGTTGGGGTAAAACTCCAGCCGGGTGGCCACCGGGAGGTTGTCTGCAATCCTGGATACAGAACCAGAACCAGGGTTAGACCAGTACAGAACCAGAACTAGGGTTAGACCAGACCAGGGTTAGACCAGAACCAGATCAGACCCAGGGGGTTCTCGTAATATTACGACTTTATTCTCGTAACTTCCAGTTTTTTTTGTCTTCGTTTGGCCCTAATACTCCGTCGTAGGTGGACGTAGTTCTCCTGGATAATTCAGCATTCGTAGTACTCACAGGTGGACGTAGTAGTCCTCCTGGATAATTCAGCATTCGTAGTACTCACAGGTGGACGTAGTAGTCCTCCTGGATAATTCATTCAGCATTCGTAGTACTCACAGGTGGACGTAGTAGTCCTGAATAATTCAGCATTCGTAGTACTCACAGGTGGACGTAGTAGTCCTGAATAATTCAGCATTCGTAGTACTCACAGGTGGACGTAGTAGTCCTCCTGGATCCTCTCGGCCACCAGCTTGCTCTCGTCCAGGCTCAACTTCCTGCTGCAGACCAGCTGGCACTTCCTGTCCCGGCTCATCTCCACGCTGTACTGGGTGTTGACGATGCGGTCGCCGCGCAGGACCTCGCCTGTAATATAATAATATATAATATAAGATTAAAGGTCCAGCAGCATCAGGACCTCGCCTGTAATATAATAATATATAATATAAGATTAAAGGGCCAGCAGCATCAGGACCTCGCCTGTAATATAATAATATAAGATTAAAGGTCCAGCAGCATCAGGACCTCGCCTGTAATATAATAATATAAGATTAAAGGTCCAGCAGCATCAGGACCTCGCCTGTAATATAATAATATAATAATATATAATATTAGATTAAAGGTCCAGCAGCATCAGGACCTCGTCTGTAATATAATAATATAATAATATATAATATAAGATTAAAGGTCCAGCAGCATCAGGACCTCGCCTGTAATATAATAATATATAATATAAGATTAAAGGTCCAGCAGCATCAGGACCTCGCCTGTAATATAATAATATAAGATTAAAGGTCCAGCAGCATCAGGACCTCGTCTGGGGACGGAGACGGAGAAATGGACCGTCAGGGTCGGGAGAACTCAAAATAAGAAATTGGAAAGTGGAGGAAAGGGAGCTGCTGCAAAGCTGCAGCAGGGCCAAAGGTCATGGTGGTGTGTGTGTGTGTGTGTGTGTGTGTGTGTGTGTGTGTGTGTGTGTGTGTGTGTGTGTGTGTGTGTGTGTGTGTGTGTGTGTGGGGATGAGGCTTGGTGAATCCTGAGAGCGAAGTGTCCTCTCATTTTGGGGACTTGATGTGCGTGAGTTTAGTGTTAAATTTTCTATGGGAAAGTTGTTGTTAAAATGATACAAATAACTGGCTTCTTCAGGCGGTGTGATCTGAGTCTGACGAGGGAGACTTTTTTATCGGGTGGTGTTTCAAGTGAGAAGCTCCCTTCTTCCATAGAAGAGAAGTTTTTTTTGAATCATTCTAAGCCCTGAATGGAGACATGGTGACGTAGAATTGTCAAATGGGGTTAATTCACCGTTTGAATGGTTGCAGATTACGTTTGTAATACTGTATTTGACCCAGATCGTATGGAAATGTAATTCTTGTCATTGCAAGTATGAGCTGTGCATGATGGGGTTGACTGTTAAACGAGTGTGAAACATAGATCATTTTTCTTTATTTTATCTGTCGTAAAATCAAGTACTGATGATTGACAGCTTCATCAGGTTGGGTTTCGTCCCGTAAAATGAGCAGCGCTGTGTTTTAGATACAGTAGAAGGGCGTGTTCATGAACCTGCTGTCAGTGACATTTTACACAGAAAGGGGTGTGGAAGAAGAAGAAACAAACCCGTTGAGCAGTCCTTTTAGGCACAAGGGAACTGTGAGTGCACACCAGATGTAATCAGTGTGGCGTAGGGTTTGTAACAATAAGTTATTGATATATATATATATATATATATATATATATATGTTCACTAGGAACTACTGTTTTACATTGCAGGAGAGTTTCTGCACGGACAGTTTTGTCTGTGAGGCACCGAGCATGAACGGCCAGGACCGTTATGTGATTAACCGTTTTGTCACTGGACCGTTATGTTATTAACTTGTTACTTTAATAAAACCATAACCCACTTGGGTTGAAATAAGAAAATTCTGTTGTCCTTGACTAAGGTAGGAGACAGAATTTAACAGGTTTTGCCACACTTAGTTCTAATCTACGGTGACGGCGGGGGGAACTGGGGGACATAGGGATAACTGACTCTAGATAATCATTAAGTCAGACCCCCGACCTGCCAGGGTGCAAAGGTCAAGAAGTGGGAGAACCACTTATCTGGGGAGACGTCAGGACTCTGGCAGCCCTGACCCTTCCAGGGAAAGGACATTTGGCTAAATGAAGGTGCTACTGTAACTTCAGAAGGCCTTTATGCTGCGAAGCAAACCAGTACTTCCAAAATACCTGGTCCCCCTGGTAGCTAAATTGAGCCATGGGAAGTCTCATGTCTCAAACAGGAGGGAGGCAGGGTATAGTACACAAAATATAAGTATCTAAATATAAGTATCCAAATACCTACTTTAAAAATTTTGGTCACACCCTTGGGGTGGTGCATGGTCGCCCGTTCCAGCTCCCTCAGTGGGACGGAGAACCATGGCAAGAGAAAGCCGAAGAGGCTGATCCACTCTCGATGTGGATGAATAAATTGTTTGCTGAAAAGATTTTCAAAGTTCTTGTGAGCTGCCGCTTTCCCCTCTCTCTCCTAAGCAGGAATTGCTGAAACCAGGTGACCAGATCCTGATTGGTGAAATGAAAATCGTGGTCCAGATCGCGACACCGACAGCAGTAAAGATGGCTGAACGATTTACGTGCGTCCACCAGTCACAGTGCAGGCTAGTAGAAAACTTTCCAGACCCTGAGTAGGCCGGAAGTCCGACGGTATCAAAACCCTTGTCCGCTGAAGAACTCACCTGACGCCTACTCACCAGCCACGGGCCTGAAGAAGAAGACTAGCCCAAACTGACTGGCTACAACAAGCTGGAGAGGAGCCCGAGAGATGGAGGAAACTTTTCCACTAATGAGTCACGCTGACATGTTAGGAATTGTTCCTCAAACTCTTTACTTACATTGCTGTTGTAATTTAGGAACACTGATGTACGTTCAGAAACTGGTGCTGAAGCTAATGTTACCAAAGCTATATCCGAATTACGTCAGTTGGCCAAAGTCGTGTCAGAAGACAGACGTTCAGCAGGCACCTCTTTTTGGGTCCTGGCTGACTTCCGGCCCCTGGACTGACATGACTAAAATTATGATTCCAATTATTACTGTCCTTGTACTGTTCTGTGTTTTCATTACCTGTAACATTCCATGTCTCCGTGCAATGGTCCAGAGAACCATCCAAACTTCCTTAGTCCAGTATTCTACTCTAACTGATGACAAGGATGTTTATGATGACACTGGAGTGTACACTGTTTACTGTGAAATGTTTTAAGCTTGTATGTGTCTTGGCTATGAGTGATCGCTCACTAGAGGGTCGGAGAGGAATTTTGCCCCATACAGCCTGGGGTTTTCGCCTCTCCCTTGACATATAATTACTCGTTAACAAGCTTGCATTAAGTGTGTTATAAGCTCCCCTTGCTATTTCTTAAATGTTTGACCTTAATATGAGGCTACTATTCTAAGCCTAAAGGACGGATATTAGTTGAAGTTTCAAAAGGACAACAGGAGGGAATTGTGAGGTTAATTAACCTTTAAACTTGTTTTGTCCTTATGAAACTGTCACATGCTTTATTAACAGAAGTCACACCAGCCACTTCCTGATCTACTCAAGGTTTTGGACTGTTCTGGTGACATCCGTCTACTGTAATGTCAGGACTCAATCACACGTTATCACTTCCACCCACTGTTGACTGTCCTTATATGGTCAGTTCCTGTCAAGTTTCTCAATAAAAGCATCATGCAGGGGGAGAATAATTGGGGAAGTATTGGCTGTCAGGGCTCTGCCCCCGTTGCTGTCGCTCTCCCCTCCTGCAGGAGTGGTTAAAAGACCATTCCAGGCAGTTTCTGTGTCTTTCCTCGTTACGAAGTTACAGGTTCTCCCCCCCCCCCGTTACTCCCCCCCGTTACTCTCCCCCGTTACTCCCCCTCGTTACTCCACCTAATTACTCACCCAGGTTCTCCCCCAGATTCTCCCCCGTTACTCCCCCAGATTCTCCCCCGTTACTCACCCAGATTCTCTCCCTTGTAAACGACGGCCTCAGGTTTACAGAAGGGGAGGGAGTAGTACTCGTAGGGCAGCTGGGTCCTAGAGCTGGTCAGCTTCACCGCCTGCAGAGAAACGGAGCATGAGACCAGGAACATCAGACCTGGTCCAGACCAGGAACATCAGACCTGGTCCAGACCAGGAACATCAGACCTGGTCCAGACCAGGAACATCAGACCTGGTCCAGACCTGGTCCAGACCCCAAACCCTCCCCGGGTCCCTGACTAAACTAAGACTAAGGTCCTGTCCCGACCCCCCCTACTCCTACTTTTCAGCCCTACCCCTAAATGTTGCGCGTTCCCGTGAGGGTAGTGGTTCCCACTTCCTCTTTCACCTAGGGGGAGTGGCTTAAATGAGGGGGAGTGCTTATGAATCTGTCCCTACACAGCGAGGGTTTTAAGATGCTGACTCGCTGACCGAAGTCAGCATTTGAAAGATTTCCCAGAATGCTTTTCGTCGTCATTTGCAGACTGAATCAAAAAAAAAAGAAACATGGCGGATATTTCTTATTTTTTAGTGAATAAAATCAATATTTTGAGTTAGTTTCTGCATAAAAATGCATTTTCATTATATTTCTAGCGAGAAATATATATTTTACTTTCATAATATTCACTCAGTGAATGTACATCATACCTCATTTGGTCGTTGTTGCGAAGATCACGCCAGAATAAAGGCTGATTTACGGTTGCGCATTACACCAATGCAGACCCTACACCGTAGGTTACGCGGCGACGCGCACCGTACCCTACGCCGTACCCTACGCCGTACCCTACGCCGTATCCTACGCCGTACCCTACACCATACGCCGTACCCGACGCCATACGCCGTACGCTACGATGTACGCCGTTCCCTACGTCGTACCCTACGCCATACGCCGTAACCTATGCCGTACCCTACGCTGTACGCTCTGCGTTGATTTAACGCAGAACCATAAATCAGCTCCCGAGTTCTCATCGCTGAAAACATCGGATCAAATTTCAGGCGTTATTTGGATAAACTGATCCAGGTTGGGGATCTTAACGGTTACTTTTACGCCTGAAAAAATATTAAAACTTAATAAAGTGTCATATTAACAGCGCTACAGCTGAAATTAAAACAGCTTTTAGCTCTGGGCTTCCTGATATGGTGTGACGTTTGTGCAAACGTAACTACGCAGTCGCTTACGTACCCGAACGTAAACCACGCAGTGACGTAGCAGCTAATCTAGGGCTGGTGCTGAAAGTAGGAGTAGTGGGAGTATTGGGACAGGCCTGGGAAGATTACAAGGGCCCTAAAGTTTGTGGCTTCTTTTTTAGGGGTAGTGGTAGAAATTAGGGGGTGTGTTAGTCGACTGAAACTTGACACGACTAAAAGGAGAATGAACGTGACTAAAACTAATAAAAACTAAAGTGATAGCTGACCCAAAGACTAAACTAGAACTAGAACTGAAACAGGCTGACAGAAACTACACTAGTGCAGAGAAGGAAATGATTCTGACAAAGTAATCAGGTTCTCAAATCTTATATAGATATTCTGGTACCTTGATGTCCACCGTCTCTCCTCCCTGAAGTCTCTATAGATATATATATTCTATCTTGATGTCCACCGTCCCCCCTCCTCTCACCTTGATGTCCACCGTCCCCCCTCCTCTCACCTTGATGTCCACCGTCTCTCCTCCCTGAAGTCTCTTATCTTATATAGATATATATATATTGTGGTCTCACCTTGATGTCCACCGTCTCCCCCTCCCTGAAGTCTCTTATCTTATATAGATATATATATATTGTGGTCTCACCTTGATGTCCACCGTCTCCCCCTCCCTGAAGTCTCTTATCTTATATAGATATATATATATTGTGGTCTCACCTTAATGTCCACCGTCTCCCCCTCCCTGAAGTCTCTGGGAGCCACCCCGGGGACGTAGAAGGTCCGGCCCAGAGGAACCAGCAGCAGCAGCAGCCACCACGTCTCCTGGAACACACAGTCACGGGTTAACCTGGTTTACCGGGTCCTGGTTTACCGGGTCCTGGTTTACCGGGTCCTGGTTTACCGGGTCCTGGTTTACCGGGTCCTGGTTTACCGGGTCCTGGTTTACCGGGTCCTGGTTTACCGGGTCCTGGTTTACCGGGTCCTGGTGTACCGGGTCCTGGTTTACCGGGTCCTGGTTTACCGGGTCCTGGTTTACCGGGTCCTGGTTTACCGGGTCCTGGTTTACCGGGTCCTGGTTTACCGGGTCCTGGTTTACCGGGTCCTGGTTTACCGGGTCCTGGTTTACCGGGTCCTGGTTTACCGGGTCCTGGTTTACCGGGTCCTGACAGGGACCCCCAGGTTCCAGTCTCCAGCTGGACCTGGGGGTCCACATGTTCACGTCTAAAGCCTGAGTTATGGTTCTGTGTCAAAACGACGCCGTCACCGCGACGCCGTCACCGCGACGCCGTCACCGCGACGCCGTCACCGCGACGCCGTCACGGTGACGCCGTCGCGGTGACGCCGTCACCGTGACACCGTCGCGGTGACGGTGTCACCGTGACACCGTCACCGCGACGCCGTCACCGTGACACCGTCGTGAACCTTCAGACTTCTCCGTGACTCCATTTCTCCGGTGCAGTTCCCCCCGCGACCGCTAGTTAGCGATCTTTTCCTGAATGGTTTATCCGACTTTTCCGGTCACAGTGAATCAAAGAGATAAGGACAACTATTGTGCAAAAAAACAAAACAAAAACAAAAACAAAAAAATCACACACACAGGAAGAAAAGAGGCTGAAAGTTCACAACTGCTTCAAACCGGAAACAGGAAATGCGTTGCTTCCAAGCGAACCAATCACAGCCCTCGGTCTGCGTGTGGTCTGCGTCGCCTCCACGCAGAGTAACAATTTGTGGGAGGTGACGTCAGCGACGGCGTCAGTGACGGCGTGTGGTCTGTGTCGACGCGTACCCTACGGCGTAGGCACGGCGTCGTTTTGACGCAGAACCAGAACTCAGCCGTAATGCCACGTTTCCACAGAGCTGGTATTTACAAAAACAGATATTTCCCCCTCTACGTTTATAAAAACCCCATCATTTCCAGGAACCTGCATAAATATCTGTTAAGGTGCTATGAGCAGCCAAACCTACAGGGGGCAGTGTAACGAGAAGATAAAGTCATGTAGCGCTGCAGCTATGGAATATTTTAGTAATCCAGTATTCTACTGAAAATTCCATGGATTAATGGAGTAATCTGATAAAACATATTTTTGTTTAGTTAAAGAGCAATTATAAATATAAATAAGATGTTAGATGTTAATTGACATCAAGACTGAATGATATAATACAGTAGGTTCATGTTCATTTAAAAACCCTGAACTTACAGTCGACCAAATTCACTGATTCACTCAAAAAACTAAGGATCTTACCAAGAAATGTTCTTATTTCTAACCTAAAAATGCCATTACACCTGATAACACACATCAATTAAAACGTTAGGTGTTTTTCCCACGTGTTAAAATTGAACTTTCATTTGTGTCAAGCACATTTTAAGTTGTAGTTAAGTTTTAAGTTAGAGTTTTGTCAGTGTTCAAAATAAAATGATGAGCTCTGCTGTGTTGGAGCACATTAGACACCAGTGCTGCTTGTTTTATCCATGAATGACTACAAACTACCCAGTTAGCTTTATTACGTTTTTATTTTTCTGACATTTTCTGCCTTTTCTTTTAGTTAAAACTGTAACGGGAACAGAGGTTTATGTACCGGGTAAAGGCTGATTTATGGTTCCGCGTTACAACAACGCAGAACGGTGCGCGTCGCTGCGTACCCTACGACCTGACTGAGACGGTCCTGGTCCTGGTCCTGGTGGAGCAGCAGGACCTGACTGACCAGCTCGGTCCAGACCCCACCCAGAGGTTCCAGAGGTTCCAGAGGTGATCAGGACTCAGACATGGGACCAGGAGACTGGTCCGGTCTGGAGCAGCAGGTCTGATCTGCTGCCTGAGACGGTCCAGACGGTCCAGAGGTCCAGACGGTCCAGAGGTCCAGACGGTCCAGACGGTCCAGACGTCCAGAGGTCCAGACGTCCAGACGGTCCAGAGGTCCAGAGGTCCAGAGGTCCAGACGGTCCAGAGGTCCAGAGGTCCAGAGGTCCAGAGGTCCAGAGGTCCAGACGGTCCAGAGGTCCAGAGGTCCAGACGGTCCAGAGGTCCAGAGGTCCAGACGGTCCAGAGGTCCAGAGGTCCAGAGGTCCAGACGGTCCAGACGGTCCAGAGGTCCAGAGGTCCAGACGGTCCAGAGGTCCAGACGGTCCAGACGGTCCAGACGGTCCAGAGGTCCAGAGGTCCAGAGGTCCAGACGGTCCAGAGGTCCAGAGGTCCAGACGGTCCAGAGGTCCAGACGGTCCAGAGGTCCAGAGGTCCAGACGTCCAGACGGTCCAGACGGTCCAGACGGTCCAGACGGTCCAGAGGTCCAGACGGTCCAGACGGTCCAGACGTCCAGAGGTCCAGAGGTCCAGAGGTCCAGACGGTCCAGAGGTCCAGAGGTCCAGAGGTCCAGAGGTCCAGAGGTCCAGACGGTCCAGAGGTCCAGAGGTCCAGACGGTCCAGAGGTCCAGAGGTCCAGACGGTCCAGAGGTCCAGAGGTCCAGAGGTCCAGACGGTCCAGAGGTCCAGACGGTCCAGAGGTCCAGACGGTCCAGAGGTCCAGACGGTCCAGACGGTCCAGACGGTCCAGAGGTCCAGAGGTCCAGAGGTCCAGACGGTCCAGAGGTCCAGACGGTCCAGAGGTCCAGACGGTCCAGAGGTCCAGAGGTCCAGACGTCCAGACGGTCCAGACGGTCCAGACGGTCCAGACGGTCCAGAGGTCCAGAGGTCCAGAGGTCCAGAGGTCCAGAGGTCCAGACGGTCCAGACGGTCCAGAGGTCCAGAGGTCCAGACGGTCCAGACGGTCCAGACGGTCCAGACGGTCCAGACGGTCCAGAGGTCCAGACGGTCCAGACGGTCCAGAGGTCCAGAGGTCCAGACGGTCCAGACGGTCCAGAGGTCCAGACGGTCCAGACGTCCAGACGGTCCAGACGTCCAGACCTCTCTGACCCGTTATGGACCGGTACCAGACCTCTCTGACCCGTTATGGACCGGTACCAGACCTCTCTGACCCGTTATGGACCGGTACCAGCCGGTACCAGACATCTCTGACCCGTTATGGACCGGTACCAGCCGGTACCAGACCTCTCTGACCCGTTCTGGACCGGTACCAGACCTCTCTGACCCGTTATGGGCCGGTACCAGACCTCTCTGACCCGTTCTGGGCCGGTACCAGTCCTCTCTGACCCGTTATGGACCGGTACCAGTCCTCTCTGACCCGTTATGGACCGGTACCAGACCCGTTATGGGCCGGTACCAGACCTCTCTGACCCGTTCTGGGCCGGTACCAGCCGGTACCAGACCTCTCTGACCCGTTATGGACCGGTACCAGCCGGTACCAGACCTCTCTGACCCGTTATGGACCGGTACCAGCCGGTACCAGACCTCTCTGACCCGTTCTGGGCCGGTACCAGCCGGTACCAGACCTCTCTGACCCGTTCTGGGCCGGTACCAGACCTCTCTGACCCGTTATGGACCGGTACCAGCCGGTACCAGACCTCTCTGACCCGTTATGGACCGGTACCAGACCTCTCTGACCCGTTATGGGCCGGTACCAGACCTCTCTGACCCGTTATGGGCCGGTACCAGCCGGTACCAGACCTCTCTGACCCGTTATGGACCGGTACCAGCCGGTACCAGACCTCTCTGACCCGTTATGGACCGGTACCAGTCCTCTCTGACCCGTTATGGACCGGTACCAGACCCGTTATGGACCGGTACCAGACCTCTCTGACCCGTTCTGGGCCGGTACCAGACCCGTTATGGACCGGTACCAGACCTCTCTGACCCGTTATGGACCGGTACCAGACCCGTTATGGACCGGTACCAGACCCGTTCTGGGCCGGTACCAGACCTCTCTGACCCGTTCTGGGCCGGTACCAGACCTCTCTGACCCGTTCTGGGCCGGTACCAGCCGGTACCAGACCTCTCTGACCCGTTATGGGCCGGTACCAGCCGGTACCAGACCTCTCTGACCCGTTATGGACCGGTACCAGCCGGTACCAGACCTCTCTGACCCGTTATGGGCCGGTACCAGTCCTCTCTGACCCGTTATGGGCCGGTACCAGCCGGTACCAGTCCTCTCTGACCCGTTATGGGCCGGTACCAGCCGGTACCAGCCCTCTCTGACCCGTTATGGGCCGGTACCAGCCGGTACCGGTCCAGAACGGGTCAGAGAGGTCTGGTACCAGCCGGTACCAGCCCTCTCTGACCCGTTATGGACCGGTACCAGTCCTCTCTGACCCGTTATGGGCCGGTACCAGCCGGTACCAGCCCTCTCTGACCCGTTATGGGCCGGTACCAGCCGGTACCAGACCTCTCTGACCCGTTATGGACCGGTACCAGCCGGTACCAGACCTCTCTGACCCGTTCTGGGCCGGTACCAGACCTCTCTGACCCGTTATGGACCGGTACCAGACCTCTCTGACCCGTTCTGGGCCGGTACCAGCCGGTACCAGACCTCTCTGACCCGTTATGGGCCGGTACCAGTCCTCTCTGACCCGTTATGGGCCGGTACCAGCCGGTACCAGCCCTCTCTGACCCGTTATGGACCGGTACCAGTCCTCTCTGACCCGTTATGGGCCGGTACCAGCCGGTACCGGTCCAGAACGGGTCAGAGAGGTCTGGTACCAGCCGGTACCAGCCCTCTCTGACCCGTTATGGACCGGTACCAGTCCTCTCTGACCCGTTATGGGCCGGTACCAGCCGGTACCGGTCCAGAACGGGTCAGAGAGGTCTGGTACCAGCCGGTACCAGACCTCTCTGACCCGTTCTGGGCCGGTACCACTGACTGAGGGTTTACGGGTTCTACAACTGGTTTATAAGAATTTAATAACCCTTTAATTATCATTTAATAATCATTAAATCATCTAAAAACCATCTAATCATTTAATAATCATTAAATCATCATTTAATAATCATTAAATCATCATTTAATTATCATTTAATCATCATTGTGCTGCTGCTTTCACGTTAAAAACAAACATGGTATAAATGTTATTCAGAGCCGTCATTACCAACTTCACATTCCTGGTCGGTTGTTCAAACTTGGCCAATAAAGCTGACTCTGATTCTGATTTAATCATCTAAAAGCCATCTAATCACCATCTAATAACCATTTAATCATCATTTAATAATCATTAAATCATCTAAAAACCAACTAATCATTTAATAATCATTAAATCATCTAAAAACCATCTAATCATTTAATAATCATTAAATCATCTAAAAACCATCCAATCATTTAATAATCATTAAATCATCTAAAAACCATCCAATCATTTAATAATCATTTAATCATCCTATTTATTTTACTTTTATATTTGTATTGTTTTGCACCAATCACCACAACAAATCCCTTGTGTGTTTAACAAACTTGGCAATAAACCTTTTTCTGACTCTTTAATCACCGTTTAACCATCATTTAACCATAATTTAGTCATGTAATAATGATTTAATCACCGTTTAACCATCATTTAACCATAATTTAGTCATGTAATAATGATTTAATCACCGTTTAACCATCATTTAACCATAATTTAGTCATGTAATAATGATTTAATCACCGTTTAAACATCATTTAACCATAATTTAGTCATGTAATAATGATTTAATCACCGTTTAAACATCATTTAACCATAATTTAGTCATGTAATAATGATTTAATCACCGTTTAACCATCATTTAACCATAATTTAGTCATGTAATAATGATTTAATCACCGTTTAACCATCATTTAACCATAATTTAGTCATGTAATAATGATTTAATCACCGTTTAACCATCATTTAACCATAATTTAGTCATGTAATAATGATTTAATCACCGTTTAACCATCATTTAACCATGATTTAGTCATGTAATAATGATGTAATCCTGTAATGATTAATAATGTTAATAACTGCTGCAACCCCCTTCATCTGCTTCTACAGGACACCCCCCCTCCCCCTCCTCCTCCTCCTTCAGTTCAACAACAGCCCCCCCACTGTCATCGACACCTTCACCTTCACCTCCAGCTCCCCCCCCACCCCCACCTCCACTCCCAAAACAACAAAGCTCATCCCACAGCCGACCCCCCACTGTTCCTACTCTCTGCTCTACCCCCCCACCCCCCTCCACTGTTCCTACTCTCTGCTCTACCCCCCCACCCCCCTCCACTACCTCTGATACACCCCCCCACCCCCCCCCCCCCCCCCCCCCCCCCCCGCTCCAGCTTGTCCGTCACAACCCTCCAGGTGAGAAATCAGCTTAGGAAGATGAACGCGAGGAAGGCGGCAGGTCCGGATCGCATCTGCTCCAGGCTCCTGAAGTCCTGTGCAGACCAGCTGTGCGGGATTGTTGGACACATGTTCAACCTGAGCCTGAGGCTGGGGAGGGTACCACCACTATGGAAGACATCCTGCGTGGTACCTGTTCCCAAGAACCCGCACCCCAAGGACCTCAGCAGCTTCAGGCCGGTGGCTCTGACATCCCACCTGATGAAGGCCCTGGAGCGGCTGCTCCTCCGACATCTCCGCCCCATGGTGAGCCCAGCGATGGACCCACTACAGTTTGCTTACCAACCTGGCATTGGGGTGGATGATGCCGTCATCCTCATGCTACATCGTGCCCTGTCTCACCTGGAGAAACCTGGGAGTACTGTGAGGATCATGTTCTTTGATTTCTCCAGTGCGTTCAACACCATCCAGCCGGCACTTCTGGGAGACAAGCTGGAGAATGCAGGGGTTGACAGTCACCTCACATCCTGGATTCTGGATTACCTCACCAACCGTCCACAGTATGTGAGGACACGGGACCACACATCGGACATGGTCGTCTGCAGTGTGGGGGCCCCGCAGGGAACGGTCCTGGCGCCGTTACTCTTCACTCTCTACACTGCTGACTTCTCCTACAACTCCCCAACCTGCCACCTCCAAAAGTTCTCTGACGACTCTGCTATCGTCGGCCTCATCACTGATGAAGACGATAGCGAGTACAGAGAACTGTCCCAGGACTTTGTGGACTGGTGCCTGCAGAACCACCTCCAGATCAACGCGGGGAAAACCAAAGAACTGGTGGTGGATTTCCGCAGGTGTAATAAATCCCCCCCGACACCGGTGAACATCCAGGGAAAGGACATTGAGATGGTGACATCTTATAAGTACCTGGGTGTTCACCTCAACAATAAACTGGACTGGACTACTAATTCCTCTGCACTCCACAGAAAAGGCCAGAGCAGACTCTATCTGCTCAGGAGACTGAGGGCCTTTGGTGTGCAGGAGAAGCTCCTGAAAACATTTTACAACACTGTGGTGGCATCAGCCATTTTTTACGGAGTGGTCTGCTGGGGCAGCAACATCACAGCTGCAGACAGAAGGAGGCTGGACAAAACAATCAAAAGGGCCGGCTCTGTCGTGGGCTCCTCTCTGGACACAGTACAGGTGGTGGGAGAGAGGAGGATGATGGCTAAGCTGTCATCCATGATGGAGAAGGACTCCCACCCCATGAAGGACCTTCAGAGCGCTGGAGAGCTCCTTCAGCGACAGGCTCCTTCACCCTAGGTGTGTGAAGGAGCGCTACAGACGGTCCTTCCTCCCTGCAGCTGTGAGACTACACAACCAGCACTGCTCACAGTAGACCACAAACAATACAAACAATCCTGACAATAAAAACCATTCTGCAACGTGCATAAATAACATCTGTAAATATCCATCTGTTTTTCTTTTTGTATACTAGAATTTTTTTATTTATTACTATTTTTATTCTCCTTCTTATTCTTCTTATTATTATTATTGTATATACTGTTTATAGTGTTATAGTGTTTATTATTATTATTATTGTTGTGTGATATTGTGTGATATTGATGCCTCTTGTTTTGCACTATCCCCTTTGCTGCTGTAACCTGGAAATTTCCCCTCTGGGGGACTATTAAAGGATTTCTTATCTTTCTTATCTTATCTTATCTTAATGATTAATAATCCTGTAATAATGATGAATAATGATTTAATAATTATGTAATCACCGTTTAATCCTGTAATAGTGATTAATAATGATTTAATAATGATTATTAAACTCTAATAAACCCAGAAGTTTAATAATGATTTAATCATTAATAATCCTGTAATAATGAGTAATAGTGATTTAATCACCGTTTAACCCTGTAATAATGATTATTAATTAAACTCTAATAAACCCAGAATTTTAATAATGATTTAATCATTAATAATCCTGTAATAATGATTTAATAATGATTAAACTAATAGTTATTAAATAAACCCAGAAGTTGTCGCCGCAGTGACGTCACAGGCTAGCTGGGTTAGCTCCGTTAGCAGCAGATTCAACACTAAACCCCCCAGAACCGCCCAGACTCGGGTTCCCGCCGCGGGACCGTCTTTACGGACAGATTATCTCCCGCTCCGCGGATCTGCGCCGCTGTCTCCCCCGGCCCTGCCGTAAAACAGCGACATTACAGCGGGTTCAGCACAAACTCTCCCCGGGGCTTTTACTCACCGTCGCCGCGGCCGCCATTTTACATACGTGTCATTAGTGACGTAGCGGAAGTGGCGTCACCCTTTTCTACTGGAAAAATCATTATTTTTTATCAATTATTATTAGATACACACAATATTTCTCAACAATTAAAAACGTACTATTGATCAAAAATAAAATTATTTAAACTCAAACACTCTAGTACTCTAGTACTCTAGAATTAGTGAAACATGTGATCGGATTACAACGGTCACGTGACCCCGTGGTGTTTTCCTTCCTGCGAGGCCACGCCCACCGCCTGTCAATCAAAACTGCTCCACTTCCTGCTCTAACTCCTGCTGTTTTTCCCTCATAACCCAGAATGATTAAACCTCCTATTCTTACATTTGAAAGCATTAAAGTTGGTTTACCAGTGGAGGACAAAAGAATAGACTTTGGAATTAATAATTTAATCATATTGGCTACATTTCTTTATTCTTTATTCTTTATACTCTTTAATAATCTGTCTGCCTCACTCTGCTGCACCTCTCACTTTGTATTTCTTTTGTGTATTTTCTTTCTTGTATTTTTTGTATAATTTGTCTGTTAAAATTGTAAATAGGTTATTCTTATTTTTATTCAGAACTGTACTCACTACCTCAAACTGCTGCACCTTTAAAATGTTTAAAATGTTTATACTGTACATAGAAATACCACATCTGTTTATTGTTTATTTGTTTATTGTTTATTTTAATACCAAAGAACGAAATTACCGGAGTCAAATTCCTTGTTGGACAATGTTCCAACCTGGAAACCAATAAAGATGATTCTGATTCATAAATGTCGCTTTTTGAAAATTAATCCAATCTTTATTGCATTTCTAAACGAAATAATTCAGTACAAAAATATTTAAAAACTTGATTAAAAAAGCCCAGAATCTTCAGAAGAATCTTTGTTCCCTAATAAGATAAGATAATCCTTTATTTTCTCCCTCAGTGGGGAAACTTATTTTGTTGGCAGCAGGTAAAAAGAGACTAAAAATTAAAAAATAAAATATATAAAATATGTATAATTACAGAAATATGAGCAGTATGTAGATTGAAAGAAAAGAAACAAAAAAAGCAGGTAGAGTTTGTGTGAGGTAAACTGATCCTGACTGACTGATCACTGGGGTTTATTTATTTATTTATTTATTTATTTATTTATTTATTTATTTATTTATTTATTTATTTATTTATTTATTTATTTATTTATTTATTTATTGATTGATTGATTGATTGATTTATTTATTTATTTATTTATTTATTTATTTATTTATTTATTTATTTATTTATTTATTTATTTATTCATTTATTTATGTATTTATTTATTTATTTATTTATTAATTTATTTATTTATTTAATTTATGTATTTATTTATTTATTTATTTATTTATTTATTTATTTATTTATTTATAGTTTGTCTATTCCTTTTCTTTTTCTTGCTGTGTTTCTTCTTTCTGTTGTATTAGACGCTGTATAAATAAAATTGAATTGAATGGAATTGTTGTTTTAATCATTGGTCGCTCAGTTTCTTTGATGAAAATGTTCTTTAGGAATGTTAATGTGCCTTGTTTTTTGTAAAATCCATGAGAAAATTTTAATTAAAAAAAATAAATAAATAAATATCAACCCTCATTTTCCCAAACTTTTGGTTGGTTTCTGCGACTTTAATGAAGTTCAAATTCCAAACTAATAAATTAAAAATAAGTTTAATTTCATCTCATCCCCCTGGGTTTCCTACAGAAATTAAATCTTACAGTTTTACCCCAAACATAAATATAATCACTTTGTTACAAACAAAATACTTCACATTTCCAATTACTCCAAAGCAAAAGAACTCTATTTTAAAACCTTAAATGATGTAAAACCATCCAGTGATTTAGTATTGAAACTGATAAGTGTGTGTCTTGTGATGAATGTGAAACCGCTGATCATTTATGTTTTTAATGCTTATATTCTAATAATCTTTAGGATAAACATGACTGTTTTCACCCAGAGGTGTTTTATCTGCAGGATTTCTCTCCAAAAGATATTATTTTTGGACTTTCAATGGACAACAATAACAATGATAACGTTCTGATTAATAATATCATAATTCTGGGTAAATTCCACAAATCCAATTATATGAAAGTGAAACCTGGATTTTGTGTTTTCAATAATGAATTCCTTCACTTTTCTAAAGCCCTTAAACTCATGACAAAAACAAATGCAATACAACTTTTGAACATAATTGTTGAATATAATTTATTGGATAAGCCCCTTTAACTATTTTCCTTTTCTTTTTATTTATTTATTTATTTATGTTATTTTCCTTTTCCTTTTCTCTCAAATGCACCAGTTCCTTGAAGAATTTTGATAAAATGTGATGTTGTTGTTTGATTATAAAGATATTTTGGTCACGTGACCCGGTGGTGAAGCCTGTTTTCCTTCCTGCGAGGCCACGCCCACCTCCAGGCCACGCCCACCTCCAGTCCACGCCCACCGCGAGACCACGCCCACCGCGAGACCACGCCCATCCCCTGTCAATCAAAGCTGGCTTCACTTCCTCCTCTAATCTCATGTCTTTCCCTTGTTGGACCCGTTTAACTGGATGGAGGTTTGTTGGTGCAGTTTCACTAATTTAAAGGAGCTTGAGGCAGGATTTATGAAAACAATCCGTATACATTTTAAGTTTTCTAGTAATAATGTCCGATGAAGCGTTCCAAACCCAAAAGAATGATTCCTCTAGTGTATCTCTCCTTTGCCTTGAACAGGCTGTTGCTGCAAAATGTGCTGCAATTCGGTCCTGAATGTCCCGCGCTGTCCTGTGGATGTGACGTCACATGACGCTGCATGCACGTTCTCCCCGTTCTCCCGTGCCGGCTTCACTGTTGGATGCAGTACCCCCAACGGCCGTCGTGGTGAAGGGTGGCGCTAGAGAGTCTCATTTTTAGAGCCACGAAAACCTTCAGTTAGAACCAGAATCAAGTCAGGTCAGACAAGACGGAATTTGAATTTTAAGTTGGTTAACAGAGGATTCCTGGTTCCCAGTTCCCCTCTTGTTCCCCCTGGTTCCTGGTTCATGGTTCCTCTGGTTCCTGGTTCATGGTTCCTCTGGTTCCTGGTTCATGGTTCCTCTGGTTCCTGGTTCCTGGTTCCTGGTCCCTGGTCCCTGGTTCATGGTTCCTCTGGTTCCTGGTTCCTGGTTCCTGGTTCCTGGTCCCTGGTTCATGGTTCCTCTGGTCCCTGGTCCCTGGTTCCTGGTTCATGGTTCCTCTGGTTCCTGGTTCCTGGTTCCTCTGGTTCCTGGTTCCCTCTGGGTCTGATCCAGTCCGGTCTCAGGAACTTCCGGCTCCACGTTTGTGCTCAAAGAATCTCAAACATGTGGATGGTTCTTAAACAGTTTATTTAAACATTTGTATTACAGTCGTTTAAACCAAACATTTCACAAACTGTTTTATTTATTTATATGTATCGCAAAAGAAAAAAAAACCAACACAAAAATATTGTGAAGCCTGTGAGTCTGTAGAAACTCAGCTTCACAGAAACAAGAAGCTAAACGCTTAAATCTGTCCCCGCCGCAAAATATGATTTAATAATAAGTTAAGGGACTAATGAGCATCAAAAATGATTATTATTGTCATTAAACATCCAGGAGGAAGCTCCGCCCCCACGAGCCCAGAGCCAATCACCGCTGAGCAAGGCACTTTTATTATCATCATCATTATTACAATTAATAAACATATCTGTAAATGTGCCGGTTTAGCATCCTGGCTAACTTTCAACCGCAGAGATTACTGTTTCAGAGCTGGAAACATGTGATCAGGTGGAGCTGGAGCTACGCTAAGCTACGCTAAGCTACGCTAAGCTACGCTAAGCTACGACAGTGTTGTGCATGAACGAGTTCAAATGTTGAACTGAACGCAACACGTTTGCAAATAAAGAACTGGAACTTAAACTTGAACTGGAATTTGAACTGTTCAGATTATTCACACTACATTACCCACGATGCAGTGCAGCCTATCCTACCACGGGGCTCCGTCTCCATGGCAACGGCCGCCCAAGCCCGGTGGATCTTTACTAATGACAGGTGAAGAGAGACAGTGCAGACGCAGCGTCAGCGTCACATGATCCTGATCTTTATCTGCAGGAATTTATCACATCGTCCCAGAGAGTCCGACACTAAAAATCTGACCTTTCTGTGACGACGACGTCTGAGAAAAAAAAAAGTCTGAGAAAACCAGTCTGAGAAAACCAGTCTGAGCGTCGGCTCGTCAACTTCACTTCTGAAACATCATGTGGAGTTAAAGCTCCGTCCAGTGGGAGGAAATATCTGCAAGTCCTTGACGATCAATCAAAGTGATCAGGAAAGACCAAGAAGACCCAACAGACCCAAACGAAGGAAGGAACGAAGGAACAAATGAAGGAACGAACGAAGGAACGAAGGAACGAAGGAACGGACGAACGAAGGAACGAACGAACGAACGAACGAACGAACGAACGAACGAACGAACGAACGAACGAACGAACGAACGAACGAACGAACGAACGAACGAACGAACCAACCAACCAACCAACCAACCAACCAACCAACGAACCAACGAACCAACGAACCAACGAACCAACAAACCAACGAACCAACGAACGACAAATGAACGGCGAACGGACGAATGAACGAATGAACGAATGAACGAATGAACGAATGAACGAATGAACGAATGAATGAACGAATGACGAACGAACGATCGATCGATCGATAGATAGATTGATAGACGCCCGCCAACGAGCCCAGTCCCTGCTGCAGCTTCAAGGCTGATTTACCTGCACCAGGAAACTCACTGATAACAGACCACATGGTTTAGATTTACAGCCTGAGGAAAGTTTAAATCCACCAGGACGACACATCTATGTATCCAGGGAACAGTTCTAGGATCTTTTTATTCAAACTTCTCACCTAGAAATGTTGAAATGAACTGAATTTGAACTGGTTAAAGTGAAGATGATGAACTAAGAACGTGAACTGTTCATTTTTAAACTATGTGGACTGAACTTTGAACTGGTTCAAATTCTGGACCAGAACCAGAATCAGGGCTGCTGCTGGTACTGGCGCTCCGTGGCGGTGAAGAAGTCCTCCAGGACCAGGACCAGGACCCAGGAGGAGGTCCTGGTCCTGGTCGAGGTCCAGGACCAGGTCTCAGGGACCCGGTCCAGAACCGGCTCAGGGCTGCTGCTGGTACTGGCGCTCCGTGGCGGTGAAGAAGTCCTCCAGGACGCTCTGCAGGTAGTCGAAGGTGGGCCGGTCCTCGGGCTTGTTCTTCCAGCACTCCAGCATGATCTCGTACAGCTCGGGGGGGCAGCTGTCCAAGCGCTGCATCCGGTAGCCCTTCTCCAGGGACCGGATCACCTCGGGGTTGGTCATGCCTGGGGGGGCAGAGCAGAGGGGTGTGAGGTTAATCAACCTTTAAACTTGTTTCGTCATTATGAAACTGTCACATGCTTGGCTAACAGAAGTCACAACAGCCACTAGTGACTACTGTGTGTCAGTATTCAATGACACGTTATCACTTCCACCCATGGTCTACTGTCTACTGTTCACTGTCCTTATATGGTCATTTCCTGTCAAGTTTCTTAATAAAAGCATCATGCAGGAGGAGGAACTTTGGGGAAGCTCAGGAGTTCTAACTGAGGGCCTCGTTGCTCTGCACTCCTCTGCTCCCCCCCTTCTGCAGGAGTGCGTTAAAACTATTCCAAGTCAGTCTCTGTGTCTTTCCTCGTTACGAACTTATGTAATGTTGATTTAGACAGAACATTTTCTGGTGCCGAAACCCGGGACTCCAACATCTGTGGCGTCGGGCCGACATTGGATCAAGCGACCGCCTAAAATTGTCAGGGAGAAGGCCGTGGTCCTGCACCGATCCGAGGCCTGGTGACGGGTTCCCCGAGCCAGGAAAAGCACCCCAGACTGGGTAAGAGACACTCCTCTCCATAAATACCTGGGGTATTAAATGTGTTACTTTAATAGATGCTAGCCTGGGGTTAGCCTGCGGTCTGGGACCCAACGAGAGGAGGTTTCTATTGGAATGGGTTTTTCGTCTGTCTGTCTTGTCTAATGTTTTGTCTAATGTTCATGACTGAAATTGTTCATTGACAATGTTGGGTTTTCCAAAATTGTGAACTCAAGTTTCAATTGTTCACTAAATTGATCAGCGCTAAAACCAAACTGTCAAAATGGAAACTTATGAGCTGAAAGAAACTTAAAAAGTTAAAAAGATCGCTAAAATAACTGGCTAAAATAACTGGCTAAAAAAGCAGATGCGTGGTTAGACTGAAACTTATTGCAAACCTAAAATAATTTCCAAAAGACGCTTAGTCCATGGGAGACGTCCCTAAAACTTGGTGAAAAAAGAGATGTGCGAAATAATATACAGGAACTTTAAAAGATTGAAAATAACTAATTTAAGGTGAAAACCAAAACTGATCAAAATGATCAAAATGGGACAAGGTTCCAGCAAAAGGATAAAGAGATGTGATTTGATGGGAAATTTGAAAGTGGAGAAAAGGAGCTGCTGCAAAAAGCTGCAGCAGGGCCAAAGGTCATGGTGTGTGTGTGTGTGTGTGTGTGTGTGTGTGTGTGTGTGTGTGTGTGTGTGTGTGTGTGTGTGTGAAACAGCTGCAGTGTGTGTGTGTGTGTGTGTGTGAATCATTCTAAGCCCTGAATGCAGGTGTAGTGATGTAGAATTGTCAAATTGGGTTAAAGGCTTGTGTGGGTAATTACCCAGAATGCACCTACCCGGGTACGGCGTGTGTATTATTACCCAGAATGCACCTACCCGGGTACGGCGTGCGTATTATTACCCAGAATGCACCTACCCGGGTACGGCGTGTGTAGGTTATTACCCAGAATGCACCAGTACCTGGGTAATTACCCAGAATGCACCTACCCGGGTACGGCGTGCGTCCGTAGCTCACGATCTCCGTCTGCAGGATCCCGAAGCTCCAGACGTCGGACTTGATGGTGAAGGAGCCGTAGTTTATCGCCTCGGGGGCCGTCCACTTGATGGGGAACTTGGCCCCTGTAGGGGTCAAACAGAGGTCAGGTAGGGGTCAGAGGTCAGGGGTTAACCAGGGGCTTCAGGGGCCGTCCACTTGATTGGGAACTTTGCCCCTAGGGGGGGAAACAGGGGTCAAAGGTCATACAGGGGTCACACACAGGGGTCAACCAGGGGCTTCAGGGGCCGTCCACTTGATGGCCCCTGGGGGTCAAAGGTCACACAGGGGTCAGAGGTCACACAGAGGTCAACATGGGGTCACAGACGCTCCGGACATCTACAGAACACTGGGTTGCAGATGAGACCACAGCTCCGACAGATTAATGATCATTAACGTTACTGTAATCAATACCGATCGGAGACGGGCCTGTACCTTCTCTAGCCGTGTACTGGTGTGTACTAGTACCTTCTCTAGTACTGGTGTGTACTAGTACCTTCTCTAGTACTGGTGTGTACTAGTACCTTCTCTAGCCGTGTACTGGTGTGTACTAGTACCTTCTCTAGTACTGGTGTGTACTAGTACCTTCTCTAGCCGTGTACTGGTGTGTACCAGTACCGTGTACTGGTGTGTACTAGTACCTTCTCTAGCCGTGTACTGGTGTGTACCAGTACCGTGTACTGGTGTGTACTAGTACCTTCTCTAGCCGTGTACTCGTTGTCCTCGATGATCCTCGCCAGCCCGAAGTCGGCGATCTTACAAACCAGCGCTTTGTTCACCAGAATGTTGGCGGCGCGGAGATCCCGGTGGATGTAGTTCTTCTGCTCGATGTAGGCCATGCCCTCCGCTATCTGTTAGCATGTAGCATAGCGTTAACATGTAGTTCTTCTGCTCGATGTAGGCCATGCCCTCCGCTATCTGTTAGCATGTAGCATAGCGTTAACATGTAGTTCTTCTGCTCGATGTAGGCCATGCCCTCCGCTATCTGTTAGCATGTAGCATAGCGTTAACATGTAGGCCATGCCCTCCGCTATCTGTTAGCATGTAGCATAGCGTTAACATGTAGTTCTTCTGCTCGATGTAGGCCATGCCCTCCGCTATCTGTTAGCATGTAGCATAGCGTTAACATGTAGTTCTTCTGCTCGATGTAGGCCATGCCCTCCGCTATCTGTTAGCATGTAACATAGCGTTAACATGTAGTTCTTCTGCTCGATGTAGGCCATGCCCTCCGCTATCTGTTAGCATGTAGCATAGCGTTAACATGTAGTTCTTCTGCTCGATGTAGGCCATGCCCTCCGCTATCTGTTAGCATGTAGCATAGCGTTAACATGTAGTTCTTCTGCTCGATGTAGGCCATGCCCTCCGCTATCTGTTAGCATGTAGCATAGCGTTAACATGTAGTTCTTCTGCTCGATGTAGGCCATGCCCTCCGCTATCTGTTAGCATGTAGCATAGTGTTAACATGTAGGCCATGCCCTCCGCTATCTGAAACAACGTAGCTACGGTAAACACCGTCACCTCGCGCGGATCACTAACATGCTAATCGGCTAAAGCCCAGGAAATTTAATTAAAGCTTTCAATACATTTGATCAACTCAAATTTTGCAATACTCTTGATGCTAAGATGCTAAATCCGATGCTAACTCTGGATGCATGCTAAGATGCTAAGTTTGGTGCTAACTCGTGCGTGCTAAGATGCTAAGTTTGGTGCTAACTCTGGGTGCATGCTAAGATGCTAAATCCAATGCTTACTCTGGGTGCGTGCTAAGATGCTAACTCTGGGTGCGTGCTAAGATGCTAAGTTTGGTGCTAACGTTTAGCTCGATGCTACGTAGCGGCGCCTCATGTCCAGACGCCGTCGTCACTTCCTTTTCCTGTCAATAACGGAGCTACAAAAACTTACAAAGAACCAATGAAGCGCCTGTTAGCATGCTGCTATGCTAGGCTAACGTGGCCAACATTTGTCCCGCTAGACAGACGCGTCTGTACTGCAGTCTGAATTGTTTTTGTTTTGGTTTTCTCCTGAACTTTACGATCAAATGTTCTGTTTTTATACTTTAGTTGTGGTTTGGCTCCAGGATGAGAAAGACGGAGCAGTTAGTTCTAACCAGTCCTAACCACTACTAACTAAACGGAGCAGATTCCTCTCGTTTAATTATATCGTAGTTTTTGCCGCCGGTCGTCACCTGAGCAGAGAAGTCGATGAGTTTGGGCCATGCCCTCCGCTATCTGTTAGCATGTTAGCATAGAGTTAACATGTAGGCCATGCCCTCCGCTATCTGTTAGCATGTTAGCATAGCGTTAACATGTAGGCCATGCCCTCCGCTATCTGAAACAACGTAGCTACGATAAACACCGTTTATTTATCTCGTTTATCTGGTTTATTTATATCGTAGTTTTGCCGCCGGTCGTCACCTGAGCAGAGAAGTCGATGAGTTTGGGCAGCTGGACCCGGTTCCCCTCGTCGCTCTTCAGGAAGTCCAGCAGACTTCCTGTTGGAACAGATGACATCATCATGTAGGCTCCGCCCCCCAGGAGCTGCAGGCTCCGCCCCCCAGCGAGCCTCCAGGAGCTCGTCCAATCAGAGATCAGTACTAGTTAGTACTAGTTACTACTGGTTAGTACTAGCAGGTACTAACCAGTAGTAACCAGTACTAACTAGTACTAACCTTTCTCCATATACTCTGTGATGATGTGTATCGGTTCCTCCTTGGACACGACGGCGTTGAGCCGCACTAGCTTGTCCTGCTAACCAATACTAACCAGTACTAACTAGTACTGGTTAGTACTAGTTAGTACTGGTTAGTATTAACTAGTACTAACCTTTCTCCATATACTCGGTGATGATGTAGATGGGTTCCTTCTTGGACACGACGGCGTTTAGCCGCACTAGCTTGTCGTGCTGCTAACCAGTACTAACCAGTACTGGTTAGTACTGGTTAGTACTGGTTAGTACCCTCTAGTACTAACCTTTCTCCATATACTCGGTGATGATGTAAATCGGTTCCTCCTTGGACACGACGGCGTTTAGCCGCACTAGCTTGTCGTGCTGCAGGCTCTTCATCAGATTGGCCTCCATCATGAACGCTTCCACCGACATGGAGCCAGGCTTCATGGTCTTCACCGCCACCTTGGTGTGCTTGTTGTACGTGGCTGCAACACACAAATACACTTCCTGTCAGGGGGCGGGGCTAGGGGCGGGGTCAGGGGCATGGCCCTAAAGGGGGCGTGGTTAGGGGCGGGGTCCTAAAGGGGGCGTGGCTTCATGGTCTTCACCGCCACCTTGGTGTGCTTGTTGTACGTGGCTGCAACACAGAAATACACTTCCTGTCAGGGGGCGGGGCTAAGGGCGTGGCCCCCTAAAGGGGGCGTGGCCCTAAAGGGGGCGTGGCTTCATGGTCGTCACCGCCACCTTGGTGTGCTTGTCGCACGTGGCTGAAATACACAACACACTTCCTGTCAGGGGGCGGGGCTAGGGGCGTGGCCCCTAAAGGGGCGTGGTCCTAAAGGGGGCGTGGCTTCATGGTCTTCACCGCCACCTTGCTGTGCTTGTTGTTCGTGGCTGCAGCACAGAAATACACCTACTTTTATTTTATTATACATTTACTCACAAACTGTATTTAACTCCAATTAAAATGCACATTTATATATTTATAGTATTACATATATTACTTTATATTATATCGTGCTATATTATGAATAAATAAAAAAAGATGAATATTATTTAAGCACCTATATGATCAAAAACCTATTAAACTCCACCTCCTTTTTTGTGATGAAAAAGAGAATTAGTCGCATCATTTTAATAAAGGTTTTCATTAAACCGAAAAAAAAAATCACAAAATTTCAATGGACATCTCTTTAAAATGTCCAAGATTTCAAAGAACCGATGGAACATTTGTGCACATGTTTTGGAAATGTGATCTTTTAATAATAAGTTTCTGGAAATCAATTAATTCCTTCACACAATCAGTTTTAGAAATGAATTTTGACTTAAGCTCCAGTTTGTATTTATCAAAAATGTTTTCAAGAATTTTGGTCTCCATTATTTTCAAAACTGAATTTGAATTAATCGTGTAATTTTGGCGCAATTTCTTCCATTTTCACGTGTGGTACTTTAACGAACTCCTAGCAGGATCGTCCGTTCCACATAAAACTCACTCAGGAGACATAAAAGACGTTAACCATGAAAAGTTATCAAAATCGTTTTGGTGAAATGGCGTGGCCGTGGCGCCGCGTCAAACTTCAACGCTAAACAGGAAGTGATACTAGTAGCTGATTGGTCCATATTTGATAGTTCCTATTTTCTGCTATAACTTTTGAATGGTTTGACATAAAGAGTCATGGTGGTTCATCGGACTCGGTTTTGAGTCCTTGACCTTTATTGGTGAAGATTGCACCTTGAGAGCCCGTTCATCCGTTCATCCGTTCATCTGTTCATCCATTCATCGCTGCTGCAGCTTTAATTTATTTTATTTAAATTTTTATATATTTATTTAATTTTGTTCTCCTTTAATCTAGGATTTGTTATTTTTTTCCCCCTGGGCCATTATGGGGAGGAATGTGGCTAAAATAGAAATTGTGAATGTGAAAATGCAAATTGTGAAAAGTATTGTGAAATTACGGAAACATAAGTAACGCTGTCACCGCAGGATAAGAAGAAAATATCAGTTTCATGTTATAACGTGAAAAGTTTATTGATAGAACAATAAACATTTCATGTTATTACAAATTTATCACGTTATAACGTGTTAAATTTGAATATTGTAATAACGTGAAAAAAATAAATAGATACACTTCCTGTCGGGGGGGGAGATTAGGGGGCGTGTCCCTAAAGGGGGCATGTCCATAAAGGGGGCGTGTCCAAAAATGGGGCGTGTCCCTAAAGTAGGCGTGTCCCTAAATGGGGCGTATCCCTAAAGGGGGCGTGCCCCTAAAGGGGGCGTGTCTTCGGTCCTCACCCATCCAGACTTCCCCGAACTGTCCGGCTCCGAGTCGTCTCTCCAGCTTCAGCGAGGACCGAGGAATCTCCCAGGCGTCTTTTTCCCACGGCTTCTCCGGCTTTGCGCTGAGACACGGCGAGGACAAGGTCTGGCAGAGGCCGTCCCCCTGTTCTGGACGGGGACAGACACACAGGGACAACGTTAGTCTGTCCAGTAGGGGTCCCCCAGGGGTCCATACTGGGGCCCATTTTATTTTCTCTTTACATTAATGACTTGCCTGAACACTGGCCACATGTGGACGTCTCTACGCAGATGACACAAAGCTAAAGACTCTGAGGAAGCAGCTAGTGTAGGCTACTCTCTACAGCTCTTATGTACTCTCTACAGCTCTTACACGGTCCGTGTACTTCGCGGCCATCCGTTTTTTGTTTTGAAATGACAAAATAAAAATAGAGAAATAATCCAAAATAATCCGTTTCCCATCTATGGTTTTGAAAATAAAAAACGGAAAACGGAAAAACGGATCGTTATCCATTATCCATTATCCGTTTTCCGATTTCATTGATGTGTTTGAAAATCGAAATTGGGAATTAAAACAGCGAGTGGAAAACTCTTTTCTCTATTTCCTATTCGTTTCCAACGGGGGGATTATTTTGGATTATTTCTCTATTTTTATTTTGTCATTTCAAAACAAAAAATGGATGGCCGCGAAGTCCACAGACATACAAACGTGGCTCCACAGATCATGTCTTGTATTAAACGCTAAAAAAACTGTATGCTTATACTTTTCTAAGAACCCTCCCCTATGCGTTCTCTACCCGGGGTCAGCTTAGGCGCTGGAAAGTTAGAAGTGGTAACAGACTTTAAATACTTAGGTGTTGTTCTAGACTCAAATTTCTCTTTTAAAAAACATATAAAAATGATCACTAAAAAAATAAAGTTCAATCATTATAATTTTAAGCACATTAGATGTGCCATGTCAAACACTGCTGCCCTAAAGGCCCTGACACACCAAGCCGAAAATCGGCCGTCGATAAGCGTCGGTGCTCGTCTGTCGGGTTAGTTTCCCCGGTGTGTCCCGCACGTCGCCACAGGGCGGCCTCCCGTCGGGACCTTTTCAGCCGATTCGACATGTCGAATCGGCGTCGGCCGTCGGTCAAACAACTCACTCTGTGTTTGGCTCTTCCCAGAATTTCCCAGAATGCTTTTCGTCATCATTTGCGGACTGAATAAAAAAAAAAGATTTCTAGCGAGAAATAAATATTTTACTTTCATAATATTCACTCAGTGAATGTACATAATCACTCGCTTGTCTTTTTCAAACCTCGCCAGAATAAAGTCTGATTTATGGTTCCCCGTTACACCAACGCAGAACCTACGGCGTAGGTTACGCGGCGACGCACACCGTACCCTACGTCGTACCCTACGCCGTACCCTACGCCGTACCCTACGCCGAACCCTACGCCGTACCCTACGCCGTACCCTACGCTGTACCCTACGCCGTACCCTACGCTGTACCCTACACCGTACCCTAGCCCTACGCCATACCCTACGCCGTACCCTACGCCGTACCCTACGCCGTACCCTACGCCGTACCTTACGCCGTACCCTACGCCGTACCCTACGCCGTACCTTACGCCGTACCCTACGCCGTACCCTACGCCGTACCCTACGCCGTACCCTACGCCGTACCCTACACCCTACACCCTACACCGTACCCTACGCCGTATCCTACACCGTACCCTACACTGTACCCTACACCGTACCCTACGCCGTATCCTACACCGTACCCTACGCCGTATCCTACACCGTAGGCTCTGCGTCGATTTAACGCGGACCCATCAACTCCGGAGCCGGCAGGCAGAAAATCCCGAAATTTTGGGAGCAAATTACTTAACAGGCGTAGCTACAACTGTTAGATTTCATCTATTAAACCAACATTTATCTTCCTAAATGATTTATTTCAGCCAGCAGTAATTCTACACAGTGTTGTGTTTGTCTGTTTTGTCTGCTGGTGTGGAGGGGAATTACCTCTCACGCATGCACAGAACATACGTGCTAGTTCGCCGTCGGGTGTCATATTTGCGGTGTGTCTAGTGAGCCCGACACAGCAGTCGGCAGAGAGCAGGGGAAGTCGGGTTGGTTGAGGTTTTATATAAAAACTGGACCATGGTGGGGCCTAACACTCAAGCTAGTGGGGGTTTTATATAAAAACTGGACCATGGTGGGGCCTAACACTCAAGCTAGTGGAGGTTTTATATAAAAACTGGACCATGGTGGGGCCTAACACTCAAGCTAGTGGGGGTTTTATATAAAAACTGGACCATGGTGGGGCCTAACACTCAAGCTAGTGGAGGTTTTATATAAAAACTGGACCATGGTGGGGCTACCACACTCAAGCTAGTGGAGGTTTTATATAAAAACTGGACCATGGTGGGGCCTAAACACTCAAGCTAGTGGAGGTTTTATATAAAAACTGGACCATGGTGGGGTCTAAACACTCAAGCTAGTGGAGGTTTTATATAAAAACTGGACCATGGTGGGGCTACCACACTCAAGCTAGTGGAGGTTTTATATAAAAACTGGACCATGGTGGGGCCTAAACACTCAAGCTAGTGGAGGTTTTATATAAAAACTGGACCATGGTGGGGCTACCACACTCAAGCTAGTGGAGGTTTTATATAAAAACTGGACCATGGTGGGGCCTACCACACTCAAGCTAGTGGAGGTTTTATATAAAAACTGGACCATGGTGGGGCTACCACACTCAAGCTAGTGGAGGTTTTATATAAAAACTGGACCATGGTGGGTCTAAACACTCAAGCTAGTGGAGGTTTTATATAAAAACTGGACCATGGTGGGCTTACCACACTCAAGCCAGTGGAGGTTTTATATAAAAACTGGACCATGGTGGGGCTACCACACTCAAGCTAGTGGAGGTTTTATATAAAAACTGGACCATGGTGGGGCTACCACACTCAAGCTAGTGGAGGTTTTATATAAAAACTGGACCATGGTGGGTCTAAACACTCAAGCTAGTGGAGGTTTTATATTAAAACTGGACCATGGTGGGGCTACCACACTCAAGCTAGTGGAGGTTTTATATAAAAACTGGACCATGGTGGGGCTACCACACTCAAGCTAGTGGAGGTTTTATATAAAAACTGGACCATGGTGGGGCTACCACACTCAAGCCAGTGGAGGTTTTATATAAAAACTGGACCATGGTGGGGTCTAAACACTCAAGCTAGTGGAGGTTTTATATAAAAACTGGACCATGGTGGGGCCTAACACTCAAGCTAGTGGAGGTTTTATATAAAAACTGGACCATGGTGGGGCCTAAACACTCAAGCTAGTGGAGGTTTTATATAAAAACTGGACCATGGTGGGGCTACCACACTCAAGCTAGTGGAGGTTTTATATAAAAACTGGACCATGGTGGGGCTACCACACTCAAGCTAGTGGAGGTTTTATATAAAAACTGGACCATGGTGGGGCCTAAACACTCAAGCTAGTGGAGGTTTTATATAAAAACTGGACCATGGTGGGTCTAAACACTCAAGCTAGTGGAGGTTTTATATAAAAACTGGACCATGGTGGGGCCTAAACACTCAAGCTAGTGGAGGTTTTATATAAAAACTGGACCATGGTGGGTCTAAACACTCAAGCTAGTGGAGGTTTTATATAAAAACTGGACCATGGTGGGGTCTAAACACTCAAGCTAGTGGAGGTTTTATATAAAAACTGGACCATGGTGGGGCCTTAACACTCAAGCTAGTGGAGGTTTTATATAAAAACTGGACCATGGTGGGGCTACCACACTCAATCTAGTGGAGGTTTTATATAAAAACTGGACCATGGTGGGGCCTAAACACTCAAGCTAGTGGAGGTTTTATATAAAAACTGGACCATGGTGGGGCCTTAACACTCAAGCTAGTGGAGGTTTTATATAAAAACTGGACCATGGTGGGGCTACCACACTCAAGCTAGTGGAGGTTTTATATAAAAACTGGACCATGGTGGGGCCTACCACACTCAAGCTAGTGGAGGTTTTATATAAAAACTGGACCATGGTGGGGCTACCACACTCAAGCCAGTGGAGGTTTTATATAAAAACTGGACCATGGTGGGCCTACCACACTCAAGCCAGTGGAGGTTTTATATAAAAACTGGACCATGGTGGGGCCTAAACACTCAAGCTAGTGGAGGTTTTATATAAAAACTGGACCATGGTGGGGCTACCACACTCAAGCTAGTGGAGGTTTTATATAAAAACTGGACCATGGTGGGGCCTAAACACTCAAGCTAGTGGAGGTTTTATATAAAAACTGGACCATGGTGGGGCTACCACACTCAAGCTAGTGGAGGTTTTATATAAAAACTGGACCATGGTGGGGCTACCACACTCAAGCTAGTGGAGGTTTTATATAAAAACTGGACCATGGTGGGGCCTAACACTCAAGCTAGTGGAGGTTTTATATAAAAACTGGACCATGGTGGGGCCTAAACACTCAAGCTAGTGGAGGTTTTATATAAAAACTGGACCATGGTGGGGCCTAAACACTCAAGCTAGTGGAGGTTTTATATAAAAACTGGACCATGGTGGGGCTACCACACTCAAGCTAGTGGAGGTTTTATATAAAGACTGGACCATGGTGGGGCTACCACACTCAAGCTAGTGGAGGTTTTATATAAAAACTGGACCATGGTGGGGCCTACCACACTCAAGCCAGTGGAGGTTTTATATAAAAACTGGACCATGGTGGGGTCTAAACACTCAAGCCAGTGGAGGTTTTATATAAAAACTGGACCATGGTGGGGCTACCACACTCAAGCTAGTGGAGGTTTTATATAAAAACTGGACCATGGTGGGGCCTAAACACTCAAGCCAGTGGAGGTTTTATATAAAAACTGGACCATGGTGGGGCTACCACACTCAAGCTAGTGGAGGTTTTATATAAAGACTGGACCATGGTGGGGCCTAAACACTCAAGCTAGTGGAGGTTTTATATAAAAACTGGACCATGGTGGGGCTACCACACTCAAGCTAGTGGAGGTTTTATATAAAGACTGGACCATGGTGGGGTCTAAACACTCAAGCTAGTGGAGGTTTTATATAAAAACTGGACCATGGTGGGGCTACCACACTCAAGCTAGTGGAGGTTTTATATAAAAAAGCACTCAAAATCCTAGATAAAAAACCTATCTCATACCATCATTGCAACATCTTGGACAAATACAATCTATTAAGCTTCGACAACTTCTGCAAATTCTCATACAGTTGTCTAATGCCGTGATTCCCAACCCCCGGTCCCCGGACCGGTACCGGGCCGTAGAGCCGTTACTACTGGGCCGTGGAATGGCTTGTGTTCCGATCATAATTAGGGCTGCAACGATTTGCCGACGTTGTCGACAAAAAGCGATAATCAAAATTGTCGGCAATTGTCACCAGACGTTTTTTTCCCAATGGAGTGAGGCATCTCACTTCACTTCACCTCATACAATCTCTGCCGAGAGCCGCGCGGCACGACAGCGTCTCAGCGCAGCCTTTTTTTTTTCTTTTTTTTTTGCGTCTCAGCGCAGCTGCGGGTAACAAAACTTCAAAAGTTCGGGAGCATTTTAGCCTGGCGAATAAAAAGAAGACTTGCAAGGTTTGCAAAGGAGACCTTGCTTATCACGGGAGCACGTTGGTAATGCACGAGCATTTAAAGAGAAAAACCTCGGACAGTTGAACGAAACGGACTCGCCTTGGTAAGATATTAAGCGTATTTTGGCTTTAAAAGAGCTTTAACGTTATGCCTGACTGAGCCTGACAAAAGTATTTTAAATTAAATGCATGCAGACCGATGAAGAGCCACCATGGACCCCTTTCTGCAAAAGAAGCAGACGTGTTCCTGCAACAGACGACTGCGCTCATGATCAATAACTGATCAATACTGCAGCTGATCTGTGATATGAGGCTCTTATTTTTTACATAACACAATTGCCTGTCCTTAAAAAATGAAAAATAATGGACAGAGGTTTATTTATTTATGGATTTATGTCTATACTGACTGATCACTGTGCCTGTCCTTGGTTTTTTTATTTACTTTTTGTATGAACAGCAGCAAAGTTGAATACAATTTCTATTTTTCATTGAAGTACCATCTTTCTCGTGTTTATTGTCATTTGCCACATAATTAAAGCAACCTCATACTAAATTTAAGAAAACAATTTTTGCATTTTTTTGTCATATAATTTCATCCAAAACTTGTATAAATGGAAATATGTTTCTTTGAGTGGCAGCCCTGTCATGGCTTGGCGGACAATAAGTTCTGGTGCACTGGAGCAGTGTCCAACAGAGACGTAGAGGTTCCATTCAGAAAAACTGCTTTTAGCCCTAACGCACTATCCTTAAAGGCTAGTGCGTTATGGAACTCTATACCTGTACACATAAGGGAATGCCCCTCTTTAACAACTTTTAAAAACCAGATAAAAATGTGGCTCAGAGGTCAACACATGTGTACACACACCTAATGTGTGTTTGGGCCTCCTCCCACCTACTAACTTTCTATTATCATTCTCATTTTACTAATTGTACTTGTCTTTGTTTCTGTTTTCTTTTTCTTATTGCATTTTTACCTTTTCTGCTTTTAACACCTTACCTGCCGATATTGGACTACAGATGGAAACTAGCCTTGTGCTACAATCTGGCACATTTACATATATATATATATATATATATATATATATATATATATATATATATATATATATATATATATATATATATATATGTATGTATACATGTTCATCAATGTGCATCGTCCTGAGAAATAAATAAAGTAATAGTAATATAGCCTGTCAGAGGCCGTCCCCCTGCTCTGGACGGGGACAGACAGTAGCAGTAGTGGGAAAGGTAGAGGCGTTAGCGGTAGCGTTAGCATTAGCGTTACCGGCGGCTCCTCACTCTTGTAATGGCCGACCAGCTCCTGCAGCGTTCCAAAGGTGATGCGGGGGGAGATGTAGCGGTAGTGGTAGGAGTAGCAGTAGCAGTAGCAGTAGCTGTAGCGGTAGCAGTAGCAGTAGCAGTAGCTGTAGTGGTAGCATTAGCGGTAGCGGCTACTCACTCTTGTAATGGCCGACCAGCTCCTGCAGCGTTCCAAACGTGATGCGGGGGGAGATGTAGAAGCCTCCGTTGTCCAGCGTCCGGATTTTGTAATGCTTGACGGTGTCGCTAGCGCTAGCGTCGGAGTCGCGCACGGACAGGGAGTAACTTCCTGTGGGGAAACAGACCATGAGACCATGTGACCATGTGACCCCGAAATCGGGGCGTCCCTTATTTCTGTTTCTGAATCTGAGTCTCCGCCGCGTCTCGTAAAGTTTCATCTGCTGCTTTAAGACGTTTTAGACGTTTTAAGACGTTTAACTCTCACCCTTGGTGGTCTCGCTGTCCCGGATCATGAAGGACCCGGTCCGGTTCCCGGGGGCCAGTAGCTGCCGCTCGGCGTCCTTCCTGCTAACGCCCTTAAAGAACCACCTGCAGGGAAACAGGGGGTTAGCTAGCAGCACAGCTAGCATATATAAATATAAGCTAATTGGTTAAATAAATGTTGTTTCTTTAATCCATCAATATCTTTTTATTCTGATGCTGAATGGCGTCCAGGACACACAGAAGAACTTTCTGAGCTAAATATTGAATCTTAGCATGCACCCAGAGTTAGCACCAAACTTAGCATCTTAGCATACACCCAGAGTTAGCACCAAACTTAGCATCTTAGCATACACCCAGAGTTAGCACCAAACTTAGCATCTTAGCATGCACCCAGAGTTAGCACCAAACTTAGCATCTTAGCATACACCCAGAGTTAGCACCAAACTTAGCATCTTAGCATAGACCCAGAGTTAGCACCAAACTTAGCATCTTAGCATGCACCCAGAGTTAGCACCAAACTTCAAAGGAGTTTAAAGGAGTTTTAAAGAGTTTTAAAGGAGTTTTAAAGAGTTTAAAAGGGTTTAAAAGGGTTTAAAAGGGTTTAAAATGAGTTTAAAAGAGTCTTAAAGGAGTTTTAAAGGAGTTTTAAAGAGTTTAAAAGGGTTTAAAAGGGTTTAAAAGGAGTTTAAAAGAGTCTTAAAATAGTTTTAAAGGAGTTTTAAAGAGTTTAAAAGGGTTTAAAAGGGTTTAAAAGGAGTTTAAAAGAGTCTTAAAAGAGTTTTAAAGGAGTTTCAAAGGAGTTTAATGGAGTTTTAAAGAGTTTTAAAGAGTTTTAAAGGAGTTTTAAAGAGTTTAAAAGGGTTTAAAAGGAGTTTAAAATAGTTTTAAAGAGTTTAAAATGAGTTTTAAATAGTTTTAAAGAGTTTTAAATAGTTTTAAAGGAGTTTTAAATAGTTTTAAAGACTTTTAAATAGTTTTAAATAGTTTTAAAGGAGTTTTAAAGAGTTTTAAAGGAGTTTAAAAGAGTTTTAAAGGGGTGTGTTGCTACGTGGACAGAAGCAGAAGGAGGAACAGAGCAGGTGCTAGCAGAACTAACAGCAGAGCTAGCAGCAGAACTAGCAGCAGAGCTAGCAGCAGAACTAGCAGCAGAACTAGCAGCAGAGCTAGCAGCAGAACTAGCAGCAGAGCTAGCAGCAGAACTAGCAGCAGAGCTAGCAGCAGAACTAGCAGCAGAACTAGCAGCAGAGCTAGCAGCAGAACTAGCAGCAGAGCTAGCAGCAGAGCTAGCAGCAGAACTAGCAGCAGAGCTAGCAGCAGAACCAGCAGCAGAACTAACAGCAGAACTAGCAGCAGAGCTAGCAGTAGAACTAACAGCAGAACTAGCAGCAGAACTAGCAGCAGAACTAGCAGTAGAGCTAGCAGCAGAACTAGCAGCAGAACTAACAGCAGAGCTAGCAGCAGAACTAGCAGCAGAACTAGCAGCAGAGCTAGCAGCAGAACTAGCAGCAGAACTAGCAGCAGAGCTAGCAGCAGAACTAGCAGCAGAACTAGCAGCAGAGCTAGCGTAACAGTGTGTAGCTACTCACTCCTCGGCCTCCAGCGTGTCTTTAGCCACGTAGTTGCTGGGGATGAATCCGTCCTGGCCGGAGCTAATTAGCATAGCCTTCCACCACTCGCCCGACCTGAGACAACGACACGCTAACGTCACGCTAACGTCACAGAAACACTTCCTGAAAGCTCTTCTTCTTCAGTGGAATGGTTACTCACTCCTCCAGGACCCGGAGCCGGTCGCCCTTCTTGAACCCCAGGTCGCCCTCGTGGATTGCCTCGTAGTCGTAGAGCGCGATCACCGTGTTCTCGCCTGGAACAGTTAGGGTTAGCGTTAGCGAATAAACCTGACATGTTAGGGTTAGTGAATAAACCTGACATGTTAGGGTTAGTGAATAAACCTGACATGTTAGCGTTAGTGAATAAACCTGACATGTTAGGGTTAGTGAATAAACCTGACATGTTAGGGTTAGTGAATAAACCTGACATGTTAGGGTTAGTGAATAAACCTGACATGTTAGGGTTAGTGAATAAACCTGACATGTTAGGGTTAGTGAATAAACCTGACATGTTAGGGTTAGGGTTAGTGAATAAACCTGACATGTTAGGGTTAGTGTCTATCAATAATGCCTGATCAATAATGCCTGACGTCTTTGAATCAGTATAAGTAAAGAATTAAAAGAGTTTAAAATAGTTTTACAGGAGTTTAAAGAGTTTTAAAGAGTTTTAAAGGACTTTTATAAGCTCCAAAACACTCCTTCTCGTCCACAAACTGGGACTTTACTTCCGTCTGTTTCTCAAAGAGGTTAGTGTTTGTCAGACGCCAAAACTCACAAGAACATTCAAATTATTAGTTAAGCAACGTCTTTTGAATCAGTATGAGTAAAGAATTAAAAGAGTTTAAAGAGTTTTACAGGAGTTTTAAAAGAGTTTTAAAGGAGTTTAAAAGAGTTTTAAAGAGTTTAAAGAGTTTTAAAAGAGTTTCAAGAGTTTCAAAGAGTTTTAAAGAGTTTTAAAGAGACACAGATGATCGTGAGTTTTGTATCACGTGTTTATTGTTTTGATTTCTTTTTCCATTCATGCAGTTTCAATTTTATTCTTGTTGTTTTTTTTTAAAATAATTAGTGTTTTATGTTTTAACTAGTTTGTCATCAGGATTTATTCAATGGTGCCGTTTCCATCTGCTCAACACCTGGATGTGAATAAATGCTGGTTGATTTTAATGAGACGTTGTTTGTGTTATTTGCACATATCTCGTCACAATGGCTGTTTGACAGAGTTAGAGCCGAACTGTAACGCCTTCAACCGTTATTCTGTAGTGATAATAGTAAGATTTATTACTCTGCAGAATAATCCCTAATCTCTGAGACCGATTCCTGCTGTTAAAGTTATCATTTTTCCTGGAAATCCAGGTGGTGCCCCGAGGATTAAGATCATTTTGATGATTCAATTTGATAAATAGTCTACTTTATTAATTATTAATAATTGTTGAATAAAATGATTAATAACTCTTGATAACTGGAACAACTACGCGGCTACGCGGCCACGCAGCCACGCATAGCCGTAGCAGCTACGCATAGCCGTAGCAGCGTAGCAGCTACGCTGGAGTGGACACGTTGAGCTCTGCTGTTGCTGGGACTTCCTGCTGGTAAAAATAGCAGATCTGGTCCTGCGTCACGGTTTCATGTGGTTTTAGTAGGGGGGGCTAGTGGGGGGGGGGGGGTTTATGGGGGGCTAGTGGGCGGGTTGTGGTTGCTTCTGAGTGGACGGCATGTTTATGATGCGTCTACGGCTACGCGGCTGATGGGGGGGGGTTAGTAGCGGGGTTGGGGGGGGGGGTTGATGGGGGGGTTAGTAGCGGGGTTAGGGGGGGGTTGATGGGGGGGTTAGTAGCGGGGTTAGGGGGGGGTTGTGGGTGCGAAGGGTCTCACTCTCACTTCCTGTTGCAGCTAAACACGGTTTTCTCTCAGACTCTTCACACTCATGAAACTCATGAAACTCATGAAACTCATGAAACTCATGAAACTCATTAACGCCTCGCTGGTCCCTGGCCTAACGCTTCAGGGTTTTAAAGAGTTTAAAAGAGTTTTAAAGAGTTTAAAGAGTTTTAAAGAGTTTAAAAGGAGTTTTAAATGAGTTTTAAATGAGTTTTAAATGAGTTTTAAAGAGTTTTAAAGGAGTTTTAAATTAGTTTGCAGAGTTTAAATTAGTTTTAAAGAGTTTTAAGGAGTTTTAAAGGAGTTTTAAATGAGTTTTCAAAGAGTTTTAAACAGTTTTAAAGAGTTTTAAAGGAGATTTAGAGTTTAAAAGAGTTTAAATAGTTTTAAAGAGTTTTAAATGAGTTTTAAATGAGTTTTCAAAAAGTTTTAAACCATTTTAAAGAGTTTTAAAGGAGATTTAAAGAGTTTAAAAGAGTTTAAATTAGTTTTAAAGAGTTTTAAGGAGTTTTAAGGAGTTTTAATGGAGTTTTAAAGAGTTTTAAGCGAGGCACATCAACAAACCTTCAGACGAGTTTGCGTTGGACGACGTCTTGGCCTGTCGAGAGAAAGAAGAAGAAAAGAAGGTGTGAAGATGATTGACAGCTGGGGAAACATTCTGGACCAACGGGACCTAAAACCACCAGGAACCAGTTCAGGAACCAGTTCAGGAACCAGTTCAGGAACCAGTTCAGGAACCAGTTCAGGAACCAGTTCAGGAATTAAAGCTGCAAGCAGCGATGAACGGGCCCTCGCACTCACGGCCACCGTCCCCCATAAGCATATCAGAAATGACACCACCCACGACTCTCTATGTCAAACCATCCAAAAGTTATGGCAGAGAAAAGTTTTCTAGGGGGCGCTGTTGAGACATCTTGCCACGCTCATTAATGCAAACCATGAAATATAAAATTTATTGATTTGACATCCGCTCATCTTGCTTGGAGCACAGATGCATACTAGAAGACATGACAATTCCTGGTGCCAACAGGTGGCGCTACAACCGATCCTGAATATTCCACCATAGATGGGTTCAGGCTGTTGTGAGCCAAGTTGTGAGCCAATCCAATAAAATCTCTAGGAGGAGTTCGTTAAAGTACGAGGCCTGGAAATGAGCAGAATTCATGAAAAATGACATTTTCTGTTCAAAATGCCGGACCTCCTGTGTAACTTAGAGCATGGGTCCAAGAGACTTTTTTTGTAGCTCTTTGTCTAATATAATACACACATAAAGGTCATTGCTGCAGGTCAAACCATATCGTGGGGCTCTTCAAAAAACATAAAATAGGTGGCGCTATAGAGCCCATTCTTGTGGACTCATGCCTGTCGCCCATAAAATACGTAATTTCTCGCGACTCTGGAAGCGTGTGCAAAATTTGGTGAGTTTTCGAGCATTTTAAGGCCTCCAAAAAGGCAATTCATTTCCGGCGAGAATAATAATAATAATAATTAAAGCTGCAAGCAGCGATGAACGGGCCCTCGCCCTCCTGGCCCTCGCACTCATGGCCACGGCCCTCGCTCCAGGTCCCCCCAAAAAGAGAATATTCAAAATACGATAAATGTTAAAAAAAAAATGAAATAACTGGCTTAAATAGGGGCTTAACATTGTTTGGTAGAACATTGTTAACCAAAATTGAATCATTATCCAGGTTAATCTATCCAGCATACTCTCTTGCAATCCCACCAAGGATTATAAAATAAATGAATAAAATAAATGTTGATTTCATATGGAAATAATAACCCTAACCAGTTCAGGAGCCAGCAGAACCAGCAGAACCATCAGAACCAGCAGCCTCTGGGACTGGTTGATGATTATGCTGGTTCTGGTTCCTGTTTCTGGGTCAGCAGTTGTTCTGGTTTCTGTTCCTTCACCAGATGTTTCTATTGGTTTATTTCAGGAAAACGTCCCAGAAATAAACCTGTCGTGCTGTTGCTGCTGGTTCTGCTGGTCCTGGTTCTGCTGGTTCTGCTGATCAGATCATTGATGTCCAACCAACCCAGCTGAGTCTGGAGAACCGACGGCCCGGTTGTTTCTGCAGAACCCACGGCCCGGTTGTTCCTGCAGAACCCACGGCCCGGTTGTTTCTTCAGAACCCACGGCCCGGTTGTTTCTGCAGAACCCACGGCCCAGTTGTTTCTGCAGAACCCACGGCCCGGTTGTTTCTTCAGAACCCACGGCCCGGTTGTTTCTGCAGAACCCACGGCCCGGTTGTTCCTGCAGAACCCACGGCCCGGTTGTATCTGGAGAACCCACGGCCCGGTTGTTTCTTCAGAACCCACGGCCCGGTTGTTTCTGCAGAACCCACGGCCCGGTTGTTTCTGCAGAACCCACGGCCCGGTTGTTTCTGCAGAACCCACGGCCCGGTTGTTTCTGCAGAACCCACGGCCCGGTTGTTTCTGCAGAACCCACGGCCCGGTTGTTTCTGCAGAACCCACGGCCCGGTTGTTTCTGCAGAACCCACGGCCCGGTTGTTTCTGGGCGTTTCTATCTGCATCTGTATCTCCGGGCCAGCGTCTAAACGGTGGAGCGGTTCACAGATACGGAGGTGAAACTAACGCCGCTCAGACGTGTCGTCTCCTCACGTCTGCCGCTTCCTCTTTCTCCAACTGACAGTCACAACACAGGAAGTGCCGGCGGAGCGTCGGGGTCCGGCCGCCGTGCAACGGGCTGGTTGCCACGGCGACGGCACAGTGACTGGGCAACGGCTGGGTGCCACGGTGACGGGGCGACGGCTGGGTGCTACGGTGACGGGGCGACGGCTGGGTGCCACGGCGATGGGGTACTTACAGCCCGGGGCCCCGAGGTGGGGTCCTTCACGTAGTGGGCCGTCTGGTTCCGGCCCTGCGGGTCCTCGGCTCCTTTGCCGCCGGGTTCCTGCTCCTTCTTGGAGCCGATGCAGCCCATGTTTTCCGTCTGACGACAAAACACAAACACAGATGTAAGATATCAGCCTCACCGGGTCACCGGGGTCACGGGGGTCATAGTATAGTAAAGCATAAACCAGTAAATGGTTTCACATAGTATAGATATAGCAAGGACCCCCGGCTGAGAGAAGCTTTACATCCACCATCATCAATGCTGATGATCAGCAGGGGGGGTCCAGGACCGGTGGGGGGGGGGGGGAGTAGTCGGTATTGGCAGTACTTCTTCTTTAGTTTGGATCCATAAATGACGGCGTAGTGAAACAGAGGTTTATTTATCTGACACCAACTTCACCATTACCAGAGGATTTAACTCTAGAGTGACGTCCTGTACCATCCGGGGACACGTCCTCCCATCCCTGCGTCCTCCTGAGACTCCGTTTACACGGAGCAAAAACTGAGGCGTTTTCATGTTTGCTTGTAAATGGAGGAAAACGGAGGAAAACTGAGATTTAGGCTCAGAACGTCACAGAAACGTCACCAGCATCATTTGTGCGACCTGTGTTTACAATTTGTTTGGCCACCGTCAATATTTTCTTGTATTTTATATTATAAAGTCACACTTAAAAAGTAAGACCCCGTCCACACGTAGCCGGGTATTTTTAAAACCGAATATTTCCCCCCCTCCGTTTATAAAATAATTTGTATCCACATTACATCGTTTTTTAAAAAAACCTTCCACACGTAACCGAAGATCTGCGTTTTCCACCACATTCATAGGAATTCTAACCTGTAGATCATCTGCGGCTCCCGAGGAAGCTGCGCCTCCGCGGCGCAGCTTCCTCGGCAGGCGCGTCTCCTTCTCTGTAAGCCGCAGTTAACGAGCCCGAGTCCCCCCGTGTCCCGCCACAGAGCTGCCGCGTTAATATCTGAATATCTTGGGTTTAGCAGATACCCGGCTACGTGTGGACGGGTCTAACTCCACTTCTCTGTCACTCCAAACCAAACACTCTCGTTCAGTCTTGGAAGTAACTGCAGTCAAAGCTGATTTATGGTTCCGCGTTACATCAACGCAGAGCCTACGGCGTAGGGTACGCGGCGACGCGCTCCGTACTGCCCCCTGTAGGTTTGGCTGCTCATAGCACCTTAACAGCGTTTTCATGTGGGTTTGTGTAAACGAGGATATTTTTGAAAACGTAGAGGGGGAAATATCCGTTTTTGTAAATACCCGGCTACGTGTAAACGTGGCCTGAGTCCCCGGTCTACTGGTAAACAGGGATGAGGGGACAGGAGGAGGCCGATGTCCCTGCATGTCCCTGCATGTCCCTGCATGTCCCTGCATGTCCCTGCATGTCCCTGCATGTCCCTGCTTGTCCCAGCATGTCCCTGCATGTCCCTGCATGTCCCTGCATGTCCCTGCTTGTCCCTGCTTGTCCCTGCATGTCCCTGCATGTCCCTGCATGTCCCTGCATGTCCCTGCTTGTCCCTGCATGTCCCTGCATGTCCCTGCTTGTCCCTGCATGTCCCTGCATGTCCCTGCATGTCCCTGCATGTCCCTGCATGTCCCTGCATGTCCCTGCATGTCCCTGCTTGTCCCTGCATGTCCCTGCATGTCCCTGCATGTCCCTGCATGTCCCTGCTTGTCCCTGCATGTCCCTGCATGTCCCTGCATGTCCCTGCTTGTCCCTGCATGTCCCTGCATGTCCCTGCTTGTCCCTGCATGTCCCTGCATGTCCCTGCATGTCCCTGCATGTCCCTGCTTGTCCCTGCTTGTCCCTGCATGTCCCTGCATGTCTCTGCTTGTCCCTGCATGTCCCTGCATGTCCCTGCATGTCCCTGCTTGTCCCTGCTTGTCCCTGCATGTCCCTGCATGTCCCTGCTTGTCCCTGCATGTCCCTGCATGTCCCTGCTTGTCCCTGCATGTCCCTGCATGTCCCTGCTTGTCCCTGCATGTCCCTGCATGTCCCTGCTTGTCCCTGCATGTCCCTGCATGTCCCTGCTTGTCCCTGCATGTCCCTGCATGTCTCTGCTTGTCCCTGCACAGATGGACGGCGCTGCTGCCGGGGGATTATTCTGCCGGGTGGAACAGGGCGACATCAACGCTGCAGTCCAGCTGCCGGGAAACGTCCTGCAGCTTCAGCGCTAACTGCAACCGCCGACCAGTTCCTCCCTCACAACCGTTGTGGGTGAAGTTGTCGTCATGGTTACTGGGAGAAGTGATTGTGCACTTTGTGTGTCTGTTTGTTTGTTGTCTATTGTTATTACTATTTCATTGATCACCCTAGTACGTTAGTGATTTCATTGTTTCTGCACTTTGTACTGTATTTTCTTTTAGTATTGTTTCATTTTAGTGTAAACTTTCAATTCAATTCAATTCAACTTTATTTATATAGCGTCTAATACAACAAAAGTTGTCTCTAGACGCTTTCCAGAGATCCAAAACATGAACATAAACATAAACCCCGAGCAATTATTACATAAACAATGGCAGGTAAAAACTCCCATAGTGGGAGAAAAACCTTAAACCAAACAGTGGCAAGAAAAACTCCCCTTTAGGAGGAAGAAACCTGGACCAGGACCTGGATCATAAGGAGAAACCTGGACCAGGACCAGGATCATAAGGAGAAACCTGGACCAGGACCTGGATCATAAGGAGAAACCTGGACCAGGACCTGGATCATAAGGAGAAACCTGGACCAGGACCAGGATCATAAGGAGAAACCTGGACCAGGACCTGGATCATAAGGGGGGACCCTCCTGCCGAGTCGGGGACGTCAGCAGCACACAACAGTCATGTGGAAGCAGCAGCGGGATGACCAGACGTGGGGACCGCAGGCCAGCACGCAGCTCAAACTGTACAGGACTTTGGTCGACCTCGGTTGTTTTTAAATGTGCTATATAAATAAAATTGACATTGAAATTGACCTTGACCTGCAGACCTGATCACCAGATAGTTTCAGACCCCCCCCCAACCACCACCACCACCGCCGGTTCCCACGGCAACAACAACCAGCCCAGACCAACAGAAGTTCAGTTTTCGATAAGTTCCAAGTTGGTTCAGAGACAGAATCATCAGCATCAGCTGTTCCTGTTCTGGTTGGGAGGAAACGTTCAAACATTAATGACGGTTTCACTTCCAGGACCGGGGGATCGGGGGACTAGAGCTGGGTGTCATCACTGACCTCCCAATACGATACGATTCGATATGGATATTCTGGTTACAATAAGGGAATAACATGATCCTTCCACATCGCCACGTCCGGCCAAAGAAACCCCACCCTGTCTGGTGAAAAGAAGCTGCTCACTCCTCAAGTAAGGAGGAGACCTGAGCTCAGTGCAGGGCCTTCCGGGGTTGGTAGATGGAGCAATGCCCAGGACTGACTTAGGGAGGAGCACTGGGTGATAAAATGGGGGAAAAAATTGGGATTAAAAAAAAAAAAAAAAAGTGCAGGCCGAAGCTTCAGGAGCTGCATTCTGGCCTGCGTCATCCTGCTGCTGCTTCCACCTGCCTGCACCCCCATGTTTATGTTCTGGTTCTGGAAAACGTCTAGAGACAACTTTTGTTGTATTAGACACTATATAAATAAAACTGAATTGAACTGACCTTTGACCCCCACCTGACCTTTGACCCCCACATCAAAAACCTTTACAACCTCACTCTTCCACCTCTGAAATCAAGCCAGACTCTTAACCCTAACCCTCACTCGTCCTCCCTGATGTGGAAAACTTTTGTCTCCTCCAGACCCAGGTCTGCCTTCTAACGACATTTATTCATATACGTAGATATATAGATGGATATTATGGATATAGAAATGTTATATGTAGGTATGTATATGGATATATTGATTATATTATACGTACAGTATTTGTGTATCTATATCTCTATTAATATATATTGATTTATAGTTATATGTAGATATGTGGATATATAGATTTAAAGTAATATTTATGTCTATAATTGGAGGTAAATATATGAACCAGCATATCTACTCTTATATCGTTATTCAAGTATATTGTTATACCATTGCTGTCTATTGTTCTCCATTATATAATTGTAGTATTATAGTAAAGTGGTCAAAATGAATATTTACAGACTTCAATGAAGCAAAACTGGAAGGAAGAATAGACCAGACGCTAACCCTTCACGCTAACGCCAATAAAGTTCCCTGTTGTTGGTCATTCTGTCTCTGAAATTAGGACACATACGCACGCACGCACGCACGCACGGACACACACACGCCCAGCATTCCCATAAAGCCTCTCTTCAGATTAGCAGATGCTATCAGCGACATGCAAACGACCTGCTAGCATTGCGCCGCGGGCTAAACCGTCTCCAGAGACGAGAATACGGGAATTCAGGAATAATTCAGGAATAATTCATGAGTTCCTGCTGGCGGGGCTCGTTGTTGCTGCAGGTGTAAATGTTGGAGCTAGAAGCTCCAGATACCTGGGGGGGAAACGACCGTCTGTGTCGCCGGCAGATATTTTATTTTAGTATAGTTTTTAGTTTACTTTGTTGTTGTTTTTTAATTTACGTTCTTTGTAAAATGATTTCTTGGGAAAAAGGGGCAGATTAAATAAGATTATTTTTATTTCTGCTCCCTTTCATTCACAATTTAGGAACGTTTGTGTTTATATTAAATAGTTTGCTGTTTCATTTTATAAATGAATGAAATAAAGAATAAATAAAATAATTCAGTTCAGCTGCTGGTTTAAAGTCCAACGACGACAGCAAACATCGTTGTATAAAGTTATCATGTTTCCGTTGAAACTTTCACTTCTACTTTGTCAGTTTATCTCGTCATTATTTTTAATTATTTTATCTTTAACGCCACACAGACAGAACGTGATCAGATATCGGCTCTGCTGTCGGTTCTGGTTTCAGATCCAGAACCAGATCCAGAACAAGAACCAGAACCTCCTGGCTGGCTCGCCAATACGGGGCTAAACCGGGCTAGTGGCTAGTGGCTAGTGGCTAGTGGCTAGTGGCCAGCCGTCATTCAGACTGCACCCAGGTCACCTGACCGCGACAGTCCTCACGAGGACGGGGGGACAGGGCTGGGGATCGATTCAAAGATTCAAATATCAAGAATCGATTCCATTCCGATTCTTAAGATTCAGAATCGATTATCACGATTCGATCCGATTCGATCCGATATTGATTTGGGTTAGTGTTAATAAAACTGTTTTTTCAGCTGTTGCATGAATGATATGACTGTAGTTCTGCAACATATTAATACTAGTATTATATTGAGATTCAACAGCAAGTATTGCAGCTAATGATGCTGTAAGGACCAATCAGCTCCCAGAATGCTGATAGAACTGTATATATAAATATAATATAATATAATATATATATATATATATATATATATATATATATATATATATATATATATATATATATATATATATATATATATATATATATATCTATAGCTGCTTTCAGAAACATCGTGGGTCAGAATTACCAAACAGATACAGGGAGGAAACAGAGGACGAAAGAAATCGCTTTTATTTTTTCCCCATTCATTTTTAAGAATTAATATGAGAATCGATTTTTTTAAACACAGGCCTAAGAGGGACGGGGGGACGGACCGGTTTGATGAAACTGGAAGAGAACTGACGTTGATTAGCATAGCTGGATATGGTGAGCTAATCTAGGCTAATGGCTAATAGTAACTGAGGTGAGGTGGGCGTGGCCCAACGACTACCAGGCTTCTTCTTTTAGTCTTTTCTGTTCAGACACATTTGGGAGTTTATAAGGTCAGAATTTCAGGGTTTTCTTTCACAAATTAGCAGATTTTCAGCCTCAGAATCTTAGCGTTTTTACGCCGTTCTGAGTTTATGAAGAAGTCAGAAGATCAGAGTTTAGCTGTATCTATAAAGTTTATTGTTTCTGTTAAAATGTGTGAGTTGATGGAGCAGGAAGTTCTTTCTCACAGATCTGTGACCTTTAACGCTGAATATTCTTTCCATTTAGTTCCCTTTAGCGGGTAAATAGATCCTTGATTAGAGTCTATTCACCTGAATATGAGCATGTGTTAAAGCTCTGCAAATGTTCACTCAGTAGCATTTAAATGATAAATAACCGGGAAAGAGGCATTTGACACGTGACATGTCTTAAACACTAAGAAGAAAGTCTGCTAAAGTCTGCGCCACTTCTGCTTTCAATATGACTCGGTTAAAAAGGACAAACTTATTCAGCTGCTTTTCTAAAACCGTTACTGATGTCTGTCCTGCTTTGTCTGAGAGAAAGTAGGAAGTCTGAAACGAGCTGAAAACAGGATTGTAGCACCCTATAATGTAATAATTTCACCCTATAATGTAATAATTTCACCCTATAATGTAATAATTTCACCCTATAATGTCATAACATTTCCTATAATGTAATAATTTCCTGAAAATGTAATAACGCCTGAAAATGTAATAAAATTTCCACTTAACTCAATAGAAAATTTAATAAAACCCAATAATGTAATAACTTCAACAATAATGTAATAAAATATTCTGACGGATATTGTAATAACATTTTTACCGAAAATATAATACCTTATTAGATTATTGGGAATTTATTACATGGAACTCAAAGTCTGTAATTTAACCCAATAATCATTCTGGAGTTTCAAATCCAGCGTATAAAACATTATTAGATTCTTAAAACACAAAAAGTAGAACTCTGGACTGAAAATGAACAAATATATTACATTATTTGTCACGTATTACATTATCAGTTATGGAAAAAAAAAGACCCACCTGAAAATGTAATAAATTCCCAATAACGTAATAAGGTTTTACATTATCAGTAAAAATGTTATTACAATATCAGTCAGGATATTTTATTACATTATTGGTGAAGTTATTACATTATTGAGTTTTATTACATTTTTGATTGAGTTGAGTGTAAATTTTATTACATTTTCAGGCGTTATTACTTTTTTAGGAAATGATTACATTATAGGAAATGATTACATTATAGGGTGAAATTATTACATTATAGGAAATTATTACATTATAGGAAATTATTACATTATAGGTAATTATTACATTATAGGAAATTATTACATTATAGGGTGCTACAGGGCGGACTAAAGGCAAGTGCAGGAGTCGGTTGTACTTAATAAAAGATGTAGTTTGAAGGTGGAGATGGAGGTGAGAACAGAAAGTTTAAGGGTTTTTTGTTGGGTGCTACAACGATTCAAAGATTAAAGTGTTTCTTCAACATTACAAATATATCGTTGCTTCATTTGAACACGACGTTGCAGCGTCCGGACATTTCCAGCTGAAACGACACTTCCGTGTTTGTGTTTGGGAAATGTCGGAAAACCGGAGCTGTGGTTGCCGCGGTGATGCAAGGCTTCCGTTGCCATGGTGACGTAAGGTGGTAAACCTGCTCGGTTCATGAGAAACTCCCAGTTTGTTACGTGACTTCTCCGGGTCTTATGTCACTCAGAAACGTCGGGGAGGAGTCGAGGTTCAGCCGCGACGAGAAGGAGGAAGTGAAACTTGGTTTCCGGTTCTGTTTCCGGTTCTGTTTTAAAAATAACTGACACTGAAACGAACACAGCTGACTCTGACGCCTGGAGGAGGAGGTTCCAACGTTCAGAAGGCTCCAACGTTCAGGAGGCTCCAACGTTCAGGAGGTTCCAACGTTCAGGAGGTTCCAACGTTCAGGAGGTTCCAACGTTCAGGAGGTTCCAACGTTCAGGAGAAAACGTTCAGGAGGTTCCAACGTTCAGGAGGTTCCAACGTTCCAACGTTCAGGCTCCAACATTCAGGAGGTTCCAACGTTCAGGAGAAAACGTTCAGGAGGCTCCAACGTTCAGGAGGTTCCAACGTTCAGGACGCTCCAACGTTCAGGAGAAAACGTTCAGGAGGTTCCAACGTTCAGGAGGTTCCAACGTTCAGGAGGTTCCAACGTTCAGGAGGTTCCAACGTTCAGGAGAAAACGTTCAGGAGGTTCCAACGTTCAGGAGGTTCCAACGTTCAGGAGAAAACGTTCAGGAGGTTCCAACATTCAGGAGGCTCCAACGTTCAGGAGAAAACGTTCAGGAGGTTCCAACGTTCAGGAGGTTCCAACGTTCAGGAGGTTCCAACGTTCAGGAGAAAACGTTCAGGAGGTTCCAACGTTCAGGAGGTTCCAACGTTCAGGAGAAAACGTTCAGGAGGTTCCAACATTCAGGAGGCTCCAACGTTCAGGAGAAAACGTTCAGGAGGTTCCAACGTTCAGGAGGCTCCAACGTTCAGGAGAAAACGTTCAGGAGGTTCCAACGTTCAGGAGGTTCCAACGTTCAGGAGGTTCCAACGTTCAGGAGAAAACGTTCAGGAGGTTCCAACGTTCAGGAGGTTCCAACGTTCAGGAGAAAACGTTCAGGAGGTTCCAACATTCAGGAGGCTCCAACGTTCAGGAGAAAACGTTCAGGAGGTTCCAACGTTCAGGAGGTTCCAACGTTCCAACGTTCAGGCTCCAACATTCAGGAGGTTCCAACGTTCAGGAGAAAACGTTCAGGAGGCTCCAACGTTCAGGAGGTTCCAACGTTCAGGAGAAAACGTTCAGGAGGCTCCAACGTTCAGGAGGTTCCAACGTTCAGGAGGCTCCAACGTTCAGGAGAAAACGTTCAGGAGGTTCCAACGTTCAGGAGGTTCCAACGTTCAGGAGAAAACGTTCAGGAGGCTCCAACGTTCAGGAGGTTCCAACGTTCAGGAGGCTCCAACGTTCAGGAGAAAACGTTCAGGAGGTTCCAACGTTCAGGAGGTTCCAACGTTCAGGAGGTTCCAACGTTCAGGAGGTTCCAACGTTCAGGAGGTTCCAACGTTCAGGAGAAAACGTTCAGGAGGTTCCAACATTCAGGAGGCTCCAACGTTCAGGAGAAAACGTTCAGGAGGTTCCAACGTTCAGGAGGTTCCAACGTTCAGGAGGCTCCAACGTTCAGGAGAAAACGTTCAGGAGGCTCCAACGTTCAGGAGGTTCCAACGTTCAGGAGAAAACGTTCAGGAGGCTCCAACGTTCAGGAGGTTCCAACGTTCAGGAGGCTCCAACGTTCAGGAGAAAACGTTCAGGAGGTTCCAACGTTCAGGAGGTTCCAACGTTCAGGAGGTTCCAACGTTCAGGAGGTTCCAACGTTCAGGAGGTTCCAACGTTCAGGAGAAAACGTTCAGGAGGTTCCAACATTCAGGAGGCTCCAACGTTCAGGAGAAAACGTTCAGGAGGTTCCAACGTTCAGGAGGTTCCAACGTTCAGGAGGCTCCAACGTTCAGGAGAAAACGTTCAGGAGGTTCCAACGTTCAGGAGGTTCCAACGTTCAGGAGGTTCCAACGTTCAGGAGGTTCCAACGTTCAGGAGAAAACGTTCAGGAGGTTCCAACGTTCAGGAGGTTCCAACGTTCAGGAGAAAACGTTCAGGAGGTTCCAACATTCAGGAGGCTCCAACGTTCAGGAGAAAACGTTCAGGAGGTTCCAACGTTCAGGAGGCTCCAACGTTCAGGAGAAAACGTTCAGGAGGTTCCAACGTTCAGGAGGCTCCAACGTTCAGGAGGTTCCAACGTTCAGGAGGTTCCAACGTTCAGGAGGTTCCAACGTTCCAACGTTCAGGCTCCAACATTCAGGAGGTTCCAACGTTCAGGAGAAAACGTTCAGGAGGTTCCAACGTTCAGGAGGTTCCAACGTTCAGGAGAAAATGTTCAGGAGGTTCCAACGTTCAGGAGAAAACGTTCAGGAGGCTCCAACGTTCAGGAGGTTCCAACGTTCAGGAGGCTCCAACGTTCAGGAGAAAACGTTCAGGAGGTTCCAACGTTCAGGAGGTTCCAACGTTCAGGAGGTTCCAACGTTCAGGAGGTTCCAACGTTCAGGAGAAAACGTTCAGGAGGTTCCAACGTTCAGGAGGTTCCAACGTTCAGGAGAAAACGTTCAGGAGGTTCCAACATTCAGGAGGCTCCAACGTTCAGGAGAAAACGTTCAGGAGGTTCCAACGTTCAGGAGGCTCCAACGTTCAGGAGAAAACGTTCAGGAGGTTCCAACGTTCAGGAGGCTCCAACGTTCAGGAGAAAACGTTCAGGAGGCTCCAACGTTCAGGAGGTTCCAACGTTCAGGAGGTTCCAACATTCAGGAGGCTCCAACGTTCAGGAGAAAACGTTCAGGAGGCTCCAACATTCAGGAGGCTCCAACGTTCAGGAGGTTCCAACGTTCAGGAGGCTCCAACGTTCAGGAGAAAACGTTCAGGAGGTTCCAACGTTCAGGAGGTTCCAACGTTCAGGAGGTTCCAACGTTCAGGAGAAAACGTTCAGGAGGCTCCAACGTTCAGGAGGTTCCAACGTTCAGGAGGTTCCAACGTTCAGGAGGTTCCAACGTTCAGGAGGTTCCAACGTTCAGGAGGTTCCAACGTTCAGGAGGTTCCAACGTTCAGGAGGCTCCAACGTTCAGGAGAAAACGTTCAGGAGGCTCCAACGTTCAGGAGAAAACGTTCAGGAGGCTCCAACGTTCAGGAGGTTCCAACGTTCCAACGTTCAGGAGGCTCCAACGTTCAGGAGGTTCCAACGTTCAGGAGGTTCCAACGTTCCAACGTTCAGGAGGCTCCAACGTTCAGGAGGTTCCAACGTTCAGGAGGCTCCAACGTTCAGGAGGTTCCAACGTTCAGGAGGTTCCAACGTTCAGGAGGTTCCAACGTTCAGGAGAAAACGTTCAGGAGGTTCCAACGTTCAGGAGGTTCCAACGTTCAGGAGGTTCCAACGTTCAGGAGGTTCCAACGTTCAGGAGAAAACGTTCAGGAGGCTCCAACGTTCAGGAGGTTCCAACGTTCAGGAGGTTCCAACGTTCAGGAGGTTCCAACGTTCAGGCTCCAACGTTCAGGAGGTTCCAACGTTCAGGAGGCTCCAACGTTCAGGAGGCTCCAACGTTCAGGAGGCTCCAACGTTCAGGCTCCAACATTCAGGAGAAAACGTTCAGGAGGTTCCAACGTTCAGGAGGTTCCAACGTTCAGGAGGTTCCAACGTTCAGGAGGTTCCAACGTTCAGGAGAAAACGTTCAGGAGGCTCCAACGTTCAGGAGGTTCCAACGTTCAGGAGGTTCCAACGTTCAGGAGGTTCCAACGTTCAGGCTCCAACGTTCAGGAGGTTCCAACGTTCAGGAGGTTCCAACATTCAGGAGGTTCCAACGTTCAGGAGGTTCCAACGTTCAGGAGGTTCCAACGTTCAGGAGGTTCCAACGTTCAGGGGGCTCCAACGTTCAGGAGGCTCCAACGTTCAGGAGGCTCCAACGTTCAGGAGGCTCCAACGTTCAGGCTCCAACATTCAGGAGAAAACGTTCAGGAGGTTCCAACGTTCAGGAGGTTCCAACGTTCAGGAGGTTCCAACGTTCAGGAGGTTCCAACGTTCAGGAGAAAACGTTCAGGAGGCTCCAACGTTCAGGAGGTTCCAACGTTCAGGAGGCTCCAACGTTCAGGAGGTTCCAACGTTCAGGAGGTTCCAACGTTCAGGAGGTTCCAACGTTCAGGAGGTTCCAACGTTCAGGAGAAAACGTTCAGGAGGTTCCAACGTTCAGGAGGTTCCAACGTTCAGGAGGTTCCAACGTTCAGGAGGTTCCAACGTTCAGGAGAAAACGTTCAGGAGGCTCCAACGTTCAGGAGGTTCCAACGTTCAGGAGGTTCCAACGTTCAGGAGGTTCCAACGTTCAGGCTCCAACGTTCAGGAGGTTCCAACGTTCAGGAGGTTCCAACGTTCAGGAGGTTCCAACGTTCAGGAGGTTCCAACGTTCAGGAGGTTCCAACGTACAGGAGGTTCCAACGTTCAGGAGGCTCCAACGTTCAGGAGGCTCCAACGTTCAGGAGGTTCCAACATTCAGGAGGCTCCAACGTTCAGGAGGCTCCAACGTTCAGGAGGCTCCAACGTTCCAACGTTCAGGAGGCTCCAACGTTCAGGAGAAAACGTTCAGGAGGCTCCAACGTTCAGGAGGCTCCAACGTTCAGGAGGCTCCAACGTTCAGGAGGTTCCAACGTTCAGGAGGTTCCAACGTTCCAACGTTCAGGAGGCTCCAACGTTCAGGCTCCAACATTCAGGAGAAAACGTTCAGGAGGTTCCAACGTTCAGGAGGTTCCAACGTTCAGGAGGTTCCAACGTTCAGGAGGTTCCAACGTTCAGGAGGTTCCAACGTTCAGGAGAAAACGTTCAGGAGGCTCCAACGTTCAGGAGGTTCCAACGTTCAGGAGGCTCCAACGTTCAGGAGGTTCCAACGTTCAGGAGGTTCCAACGTTCAGGAGGTTCCAACGTTCAGGAGGCTCCAACGTTCAGGAGGTTCCAACGTTCAGGAGGCTCCAACGTTCAGGAGAAAACGTTCAGGAGGCTCCAACGTTCAGGAGAAAACGTTCAGGAGGTTCCAACGTTCAGGAGGTTCCAACGTTCAGGAGGTTCCAACGTTCAGGAGGCTCCAACGTTCAGGAGGTTCCAACGTTCAGGAGGTTCCAACGTTCAGGAGGTTCCAACGTTCAGGAGGTTCCAACGTTCAGGAGGTTCCAACGTTCAGGAGGTTCCAACGTTCAGGAGGTTCCAACGTTCAGGAGGTTCCAACGTTCAGGAGGTTCCAACGTTCAGGAGGTTCCAACGTTCAGGAGGTTCCAACATTCAGGAGGCTCCAACGTTCAGGAGGTTCCAACGTTCAGGAGGTTCCAACGTTCAGGAGGTTCCAACGTTCAGGAGAAAACGTTCAGGAGGTTCCAACGTTCAGGAGAAAACGTTCAGGAGGCTCCAACGTTCATGAGGTTCCAACGTTCAGGAGGCTCCAACGTTCAGGAGAAAACGTTCAGGAGGTTCCAACGTTCAGGAGGTTCCAACGTTCAGGAGGTTCCAACGTTCAGGAGGTTCCAACGTTCAGGAGAAAACGTTCAGGAGGTTCCAACGTTCAGGAGGTTCCAACGTTCAGGAGAAAACGTTCAGGAGGCTCCAACGTTCAGGAGAAAACGTTCAGGAGGTTCCAACGTTCAGGAGGCTCCAACGTTCAGGAGAAAACGTTCAGGAGGTTCCAACGTTCAGGAGGCTCCAACGTTCAGGAGGTTCCAACGTTCAGGAGGTTCCAACGTTCAGGAGGTTCCAACGTTCCAACGTTCAGGCTCCAACATTCAGGAGGTTCCAACGTTCAGGAGAAAACGTTCAGGAGGCTCCAACGTTCAGGAGGTTCCAACGTTCAGGAGGTTCCAACGTTCAGGAGAAAACGTTCAGGAGGCTCCAACGTACAGGAGGTTCCAACGTTCAGGAGGCTCCAACGTTCAGGAGAAAACGTTCAGGAGGTTCCAACGTTCAGGAGGTTCCAACGTTCAGGAGGTTCCAACGTTCAGGAGGTTCCAACGTTCAGGAGAAAACGTTCAGGAGGTTCCAACGTTCAGGAGGTTCCAACGTTCAGGAGAAAACGTTCAGGAGGTTCCAACATTCAGGAGGCTCCAACGTTCAGGAGAAAACGTTCAGGAGGTTCCAACGTTCAGGAGGCTCCAACGTTCAGGAGAAAACGTTCAGGAGGTTCCAACGTTCAGGAGGCTCCAACGTTCAGGAGGTTCCAACGTTCAGGAGGTTCCAACATTCAGGAGGCTCCAACGTTCAGGAGAAAACGTTCAGGAGGCTCCAACATTCAGGAGGCTCCAACGTTCAGGAGGTTCCAACGTTCAGGAGGCTCCAACGTTCAGGAGGTTCCAACGTTCAGGAGGTTCCAACGTTCAGGAGGCTCCAACGTTCAGGCTCCAACATTCAGGAGAAAACGTTCAGGAGGTTCCAACGTTCAGGAGGTTCCAACGTTCAGGAGGTTCCAACATTCAGCAGGTTCCAACGTTCAGGAGGCTCCAACGTTCAGGAGAAAACGTTCAGGAGGCTCCAACGTTCAGGAGGTTCCAACGTTCAGGAGGCTCCAACGTTCAGGAGGTTCCAACGTTCAGGAGGTTCCAACGTTCAGGAGGCTCCAACGTTCAGGAGAAAACGTTCAGGAGGTTCCAACGTTCAGGAGGTTCCAACGTTCAGGAGAAAACGTTCAGGAGGTTCCAACGTTCAGGAGGTTCCAACGTTCAGGAGGTTCCAACGTTCAGGAGGTTCCAACGTTCAGGAGGTTCCAACGTTCAGGAGGCTCCAACGTTCAGGAGGTTCCAACGTTCCAACGTTCAGGAGGCTCCAACGTTCAGGAGGTTCCAACGTTCAGGAGGTTCCAACGTTCCAACGTTCAGGAGGTTCCAATGTTCCAACGTTCAGGAGGTTCCAACGTTCCAACGTTCAGGAGGCTCCAACGTTCAGGAGGTTCCAACGTTCAGGAGGCTCCAACGTTCAGGAGGTTCCAACGTTCAGGAGGTTCCAACGTTCAGGAGGTTCCAACGTTCAGGAGGTTCCAACGTTCAGGAGGTTCCAACGTTCAGGAGGTTCCAACGTTCAGGAGGTTCCAACGTTCAGGAGGCTCCAACGTTCAGGAGGTTCCAACGTTCAGGAGGCTCCAACGTTCAGGAGAAAACGTTCAGGAGGTTCCAACGTTCAGGAGGCTCCAACGTTCAGGAGAAAACGTTCAGGAGGTTCCAACGTTCAGGAGGTTCCAACATTCAGGAGGTTCCAACGTTCAGGAGGCTCCAACGTTCAGGAGGCTCCAACGTTCAGGAGGCTCCAACGTTCAGGAGGTTCCAACGTTCAGGAGGCTCCAGCGTTCAGGAGAAAACGTTCAGGAGGTTCCAACGTTCAGGAGGCTCCAACGTTCAGGAGAAAACGTTCAGGAGGTTCCAACGTTCAGGAGGCTCCAACGTTCAGGAGAAAACGTTCAGGAGGTTCCAACGTTCAGGAGGTTCCAACATTCAGGAGGTTCCAACGTTCAGGAGGCTCCAACGTTCAGGAGGCTCCAACGTTCAGGAGAAAACGTTCAGGAGGTTCCAACGTTCAGGAGGTTCCAACGTTCAGGAGGTTCCAACGTTCAGGAGGTTCCAACGTTCAGGAGAAAACGTTCAGGAGGCTCCAACGTTCAGGAGAAAACGTTCAGGAGGCTCCAACGTTCAGGAGAAAACGTTCAGGAGGTTCCAACGTTCAGGAGGTTCCAACGTTCAGGAGGCTCCAACGTTCAGGAGGTTCCAACGTTCAGGAGAAAACGTTCAGGAGGCTCCAACGTTCAGGAGAAAACGTTCAGGAGGCTCCAACGTTCAGGAGAAAACGTTCAGGAGGTTCCAACGTTCAGGAGGTTCCAACGTTCAGGAGGTTCCAACGTTCAGGAGGCTCCAACGTTCAGGAGGCTCCAACGTTCAGGTGGCTCCAACGTTCAGGAGGTTCCAACGTTCAGGAGGATCCAACGTTCAGGAGGCTCCAACGTTCAGGAGAAAACGTTCAGGAGGCTCCAACGTTCCAACGTTCAGGAGGCTCCAACGTTCAGGAGGCTCCAACGTTCAGGAGAAAACGTTCAGGAGGCTCCAACTTTCCAACGTTCAGGAGGCTCCAACGTTCAGGAGGCTCCAACGTTCAGGAGGTTCCAACGTTCAGGAGGTTCCAACGTTCAGGAGGTTCCAACGTTCAGGAGAAAACGTTCAGGAGGTTCCAACGTTCAGGAGGTTCCAACGTTCAGGAGGTTCCAACGTTCAGGAGGCTCCAACGTTCAGGAGAAAACGTTCAGGAGGTTCCAACGTTCAGGAGGTTCCAACGTTCAGGAGGTTCCAACGTTCAGGAGAAAACGTTCAGGAGGTTCCAACGTTCAGGAGGTTCCAACGTTCAGGAGGTTCCAACGTTCAGGAGGTTCCAACGTTCAGGAGAAAACGTTCAGGAGGTTCCAACATTCAGCAGGTTCCAACGTTCAGGAGGCTCCAACGTTCAGGAGAAAACGTTCAGGAGGTTCCAACGTTCAGGAGGTTCCAACGTTCAGGAGGTTCCAACGTTCAGGAGGTTCCAACGTTCAGGAGAAAACGTTCAGGAGGTTCCAACGTTCAGGAGGTTCCAACGTTCAGGAGAAAACGTTCAGGAGGTTCCAACGTTCAGGAGGCTCCAACGTTCAGGAGGTTCCAACGTTCAGGAGAAAACGTTCAGGAGGTTCCAACGTTCAGGAGGCTCCAATGTTCAGGAGGTTCCAACGTTCAGGAGCTTCCAACGTTCAGGAGGTTCCAACGTTCAGGAGGTTCCAACGTTCAGGAGGTTCCAACGTTCAGGAGGTTCCAACGTTCAGGAGGCTCCAACGTTCCAACGTTCAGGAGGCTCCAACGTTCAGGAGAAAACGTTCAGGAGGCTCCAACGTTCCAACGTTCAGGAGGTTCCAACATTCAGGAGAAAACGTTCAGGAGGTTCCAACGTTCAGGAGAAAACGTTCAGGAGGTTCCAACGTTCAGGAGGTTCCAACGTTCAGGAGAAAACGTTCAGGAGGTTCCAACGTTCAGGAGAAAACGTTCAGGAGGTTCCAACGTTCAGGAGGTTCCAACGTTCAGGAGGCTCCAACGTTCAGGAGAAAACGTTCAGGAGGTTCCAACGTTCAGGAGGCTCCAACGTTCAGG